>NC_090648.1:513315880-513615880 GCF_040937935.1 Hyperolius riggenbachi | reverse complement strand
ATTGCACTCCTTATAATTGCTTAGTGCAGCCTCAGTCCCCTCCTGTTTTAGGACCTTAAAGGCATTCTTTTTCCTCTTCATTTTATCTTTAACCTTTCTATTCATCCATAGAGGCCTTTTTTTATTCCTAGACATTTTGTTTCCATATGGGATATACATACTACAATATTGATTGAGAATACGTTTAAAAGCTTGCCATTTCCCTTCAGTGTCCTTCCCTTGTAGTACATTATCCCAGTTCACCAAACTTAGTGCCTGCCTAATTTGATTGAACTTTGCTTTTCTAAAATTCATAGTTTTAGTGGTCCCGCTGCCCCGTGGCCTATCAGTCACCAGATCAAACGTTATCATGTTGTGATCACTATTTCCCAAATGTTCTTGAACCTGCACATTTGATACATTATCTGGTCTATTAGAAATGATCAGATCCAGTAACGCATTCCCCCTAGTTGGTTCCGTTACCATTTGAGTCAAGTAATTGTCCTGTAGTGCTGCCAGAAATCTGCTGCTTTTACCAGAATGGGTAGCCTCAATACCCCAGTCAATGTCTGGAAAGTTGAAGTCGCCCATAATTATGACCTCATTTTTACTTGCAGCTTTTTCAATCTGCTGTAGTAATCGCAGTTCTGCAGCTTCATTAATAAGAGGTGGTCTGTAGCATACCCCAATAAGCAATTGGCAACTTTTATTTCCACCATGAATATTTACCCAAACGGACTCCACATCTTCGCAATCTACCTCCATCTCATCGTTGAGGACAGCTGTAAAAGAATTCTTAACAAAAAGACAAACCCCTCCACCTTTTTTCCCTGTTCTATCCCTCCTAAACACATTGTATCCTTTTAAATGAGCTATCCAGTCATGGCTTTCATCCATCCATGTCTCGGTTATTCCCACAATGTCATAGTCTTTGTCATTCAGAATGAACTCTAGTTCGTCTATTTTATTTGCAAGGCTCCGAGCATTGGTTACCATGCACTTTATAACCAGACGTTATTTAACTGCAAAACGGTGAATGGATTTAATGTAACACTGTCAAGGTTAGGGTTAGGCACTGGGGGGGGGGGGTCTTAGGGTTAGGCACCACTGGGGGGGGGGTCTTAGGGTTAGGCACCATCAGGGGGGGTGTTAGGGTTAGGCACCACCAGGGGGGTCTTAGAGTTAGGAACCACCAGGGTGTGGTTAGGGTTAGGCACCACCAGGGGGGTGGTTAGGGTTAGGCACCACCAGGGGGGTGGTTAGGGTTAGGCACCACCAGGGGGGTGGTTAGGCACCACCAGGGGAGTCTTAGGGTTAGGCACCACCAGGGGAGATTTAGGGTTAGGCACCACCAGGGAGGTCTTAGGGTTAGGCACCTCCAGGGGGGTCTTAGGGTTAGGCACCACCAGGGGGGGGTCTTAGGGTTAGGCACCACCAGGGGAGTCTTAGGGTTAGGCACCACCAGGGAGGTCTTAGGGTTAGGCACCTCCAGGGGGGTCTTAGGGTTAGGCACCACCGGGGGGGGGGGGTCTTAGGGTTAGGCACCACCAGGGGAGTCTTAGGGTTAGGCACCACCAGGGGGGTCTTAGAGTTAGGCACCACCAGGGGAGATTTAGGGTTAGGCACCACCAGGGAGGTCTTAGGGTTAGGCACCTCCAGGGGGGTCTTAGGGTTAGGCACCACCAGGGAGGTCTTAGGGTTAGGCACCACCAGGGGGGGGGGGTCTTAGGGTTAGGCACCACCAGGAGAGATTTAGGGTTAGGCACCACCAGGGGAGATTTAGGGTTAGGCACCACCAGGGAGGTTTTAGGGTTAAGCACCATCAGGGAGGTCTTAGGGTTAGACACCACCAGGGAGGTCTTAGGGTTAGGCACCACCAGGGAGGTCTTAGGGTTAAGCACCTCCAGGGGGGTCTAGAGGTTAGGAAGCACCAGGGGAGATTTAGGGTTAGGCACCACCAGGGGGTTCTTAGGGTTAGGCAGCACCAGGGGAGATTTAGGGTTAGGCACCACCAGGGGGGTCTGAGGGTTAGGCACCACCAGGGGGGGGGGTTAAGGGGTTAGGCACCACCAGGGGGGTCTGAGGGTTAGGCACCACCAGGGGGGGGGGGGGGGTTAAGGGGTTAGGGATAGGTACAGAGAGGGTTCTGTGTGAGAGTAGGGTTAGGTATACCTTTTACATTACTGCTTTTTACAACGATAAATAACGATACAATGTTAACAGTAATTTTCAATAAAATAAACAGAGTTAAATAACGATAAGGCTTTAACGTTGAATAGCGAAAAGCGACAAACGGATTAGCGGCAACACCATGCGCCATTATTTGCAGGCGCCATTTTCAGATGGATCCGAGGGGGGGGTGTGATATAGGATGAGGGGGGGGGTGATATAGGATAAGGGGAGGTGCTACAGGATGGGGGTGATACAGGATGAGGGGGTGATACAGGATTGATGCTCTTAATTGCACCCCGGTAGCCTCTTCTGGGTTACCAAAATCAGACATCACTGCGCCTGCACTGGCCCAGCTGTCCGCGTCCTACAGCGTCCAACCGTGGCCAGAGTGCTCTGCACATGCACGTGACGTCATCGTGACATGATCCCGGCCGCTCTGAGCCAGCACAGGCGCAGTGATTCCCGACTTCGGCGACATGAAAGAGGGTGCCGGAGGGCAATTAAGAAGAAAAGAGAGATAGGGGGAGCAGTGGGCACCAGGACGGCTCTTCTCCTCTATACTCCGGCTCTGGCATGCTTTAATGCATATCTGGACGCACAGGGAGGAAGAGTATGCACAAAGGGGGACAAAAGGAGGCACAAACACCTATGGCTGAGATCACCATGTGGCTTGGTTCAGGAGGTGTGGCTTAGTTTGGAGCGTACTTCAAAAAAAGTACAGGATATCACCAATTAATAATTAACGCTCGTCTCACCCTAAAAATATAGAACACTAGCTGATTGCCCGGCGTTGCCCGGGTATGTATTTGGCTGGTGTTGGCTCCACCCACTTTTTCTAACCCTAACACACAAACACTCAATGACCAAGTTTGTGAGCTTTGTGGTCTTTGGTATCAATAATTTGCATTGAAATGAAAAAAATCTGATTTTTGGCTGTTTGTGGCTCCACCCCCTTTTCTGAATTTGAACCCCAGTCACCCAATGACCAACTGTACCAGGTTTGAGGCCTGTGCCATTAACAGTGCAAGAATGGTAGCAATTAAATATTCCCCTTAAAAAGCAATAGGTGAAGTTTGATTCACTTTTGTAGGCTCCACCCACTTCTCTGAATAATAACCCCAGTCACCCAGTGACCAACTGTGCAAAGTTTGAGAACCCTGCCATTAACAGTGTAAGAATGGCTGCAGTTTACATTTTCCCAGTGAAATTTGTATTTGTCTCCACCCACTGATGACCCAGCGTTGCCCGATTATGTATTTGACTGGTGTTGGCTCCGCCTACTTTCTAACCCTAACGCACAAACACTCAATGACCAAGTTTGTGAGCTTTGGGGTCCTTGGCATCAATAATTTGGATATTCCCATAAAAATTAAACAAATCAGATAGGTTGTTTGTGGCTCTGCCCCTCTCCAGCATTTGAGGGGTTCAATTTTACACTGGTAATAGCAGATGCCTCAAACCTGCTACAGTTGGTCATTGGGTGACTGGGGTAGTCACCCAATGACCAACTGTAGCAGGTTTGAGGCATCTGCTATTACCAGTGTAAAATTGTCAGCAATTTAAATATTCCACTTGAAAACCAACAGGTGAATTTTGATTGGCTATTATAGGCTCCACCCACTTCCCTGAATATTAATCTCAGTCACTCAGTGACCATCTGGGCAAAGTTTGGGAACCCTGCCATAAACAGTGTAAGAAGGGCTTCAGTTTACACTTTCCCAGTGAAATTTGTTTTTGGCTCCGCCCACTTTTTGTAACCTGGACACAAAGTCACTACTTAATGTCCAAGTTTGTGAGCTTTGGGGTCCTTGGCATTAATGATTTGTATTTTCCCATAATGTGCCATTAATAGTGCAAGAATGGCAGCAATTTTAATATTCTCCTTGAAAAGTGACATGTGGTTTTTGATTGGCATTTTTAGGCTCCACCCACTTTTCTCAATATTAATCCCAGTCACCCAGTAACCAGCTATGCTAAGTTTCAGAACCCTGCCATTAACAGTGAAGAAGGGCTGCAGTTTACAATTTCCCAGAAAAATCTGTTTTTAACTCCTCCCACTTTTTGTAACCTGGACACACAGTCACTACTCAATGACCAAGTTTCTGAGCTTTTGGATTCCTGGCATCAAAATTGTTGTAATGGAAGCAGTTTATCCAGCAAAGAAATCTGGCTGTTTTTGCCTCTGCCCCTTTACTGAATTTGAACCCCAGACACTTAACGACCGACTGTAGCAGGTTTGAGGCCTCTGCTATTAACAGTGTGAGAATGGCTGCAGTTTCAATATTCCCCTTGAAAATCAATAGGTGAATTTTGATTGGCTCTTGTAGGCTCCACCTACTTTTCCGAATATTAATCCTAGTCATCCAGTGACCAACTGTGTGAAGTTTGAGAACCCTGCCATTAACAGTGTAAGAAAAGCTGCAGTTTACATTTTCCCATGTAAAAAGTTAGTAGTTTTTGGCTCCGCCTACTATTTCTAATCTTGACATACAGTCACTTAATGACCAAGTTTATTAGCTTTGAGGTCCTTGGCATCAATAAGTTGCATTTTACCATTGAAATTAAACAAATCTGATTGGCTGTTTTTGGCCCACTCCCTTCAGAATTTAAACCCCAGTCTCCCAGTGACTGACTGTACCAGATATTAGGCCTCTGCCATTAAGAGTGCTTGAATGGCAGCAATGTAAATATTCCCCTTCAAAATCAAAAGGTGAATTTTGATTGGCTGCTGTAGGCTCCACCCACTTTTTTGAATATTAGTCCCAGTCACCCAATGGCCAACGGTGTCAAGTTTGAGAACCCTGCCAATAACAGAATGGCTGAAATCAATCTAACAAATCTGATTGGCTGTTTGTGGTTCCACCCCTTTAGTGAATTTGGACCCCAGTCACCCAATTACTGACTGTATCAGGTTTGAGGCCTCTGCCAGTAACAGTGTGAGAATGGTAGCAATGTGAATATTCCCCTTGAAAATCATTCGGTACATTTTGATTGGCTGTTGTAGGCTCCACCCACATTTCTGAATATTCATCCCAGTCATCCAGTGGCCAATTGTGTAAAGTTTGGGAACCCTGTCATGTTAAAAATTTAGTTGTTGGCACCGCCCACTTTTTCTAACCTTGACATATAGTCACTCAATTATCAAGTTTATCAGCTTTGGGGTCCTTGGTATCAATACTTTGTATATTCCCATTGAAAAATAAACATATCTGGCTGTTTGTGGCTCCGCCCCCTTTCTGAATTTGGACCCTAGTCACCCAGTGACCAACAGTACCAGGTTTGAGGCATCTGCTTATAGGCATCTGCTTATATCTTATATATATCTTATATTCTCTTATAACAGTATAAGAGAATGGTGGCAGATGAAATATTCCCTTTGAAAATCAAAAGGTGAATTTTTATTGGCTGTTGTAGGCTCCACCCACCTTCCAAAATCTTAATCTCAGTCACCCAAATGTGGAAAGTTTGAGAACCCTGCCATTAACGGTGTTAGAATAGCTGCAGTTTATATTTTCCCAGTAAAAGTTGTTTTTGGCTCCGCCCACTTTTTGTAACCTTGACACACAGTCACTCAATGACCAAGTTTGTGAGCTTTCAGGTTCCTGGCATCAAAAATGTGTGAATGGAAGCAGTTTATCCACCAAGGAAATCTGATTGGCTGTATGTGGCCCCGCCCCTTTTGTGAATTTGGACCCCAGTCACCAAAAGACTCACTGTAGCAAGTTTGAAGCCTCTGCCATTAAAAGTGTAAGAATAACAGCATTTTAAATATTCCCCTTGAAAATCAATAGGTGAATTTTGATTGGCTGTTGTAGGCTCCACCCATTTTCTTGAATCTTAATCACATTCACCCAGTGACCAACTGTGGCAAGTTTGAGAACCCTGCGATTACCAGTCTAAGAATGGCTGCAGTTTACATTTTCCCATTTAAAATGAATGGCTGAAATTTGATTGGCTGTTTTATGCTCCGCACAATTTTCCTGGATTTGTACCCTCGGTCCCCAAGTGACCGACTGTGCCATGTGTGGGGACTCTGGCTTGATTACTGTGAGAATGGCAGCCTTTTACATTTTTTCCATTGACATGAATGGGTGAAATCTGATTGGCTGTTTGTAGCTCCGCCCACGTGTACAGGGGGGCCGCGAGACCCCAGAACATATCATCCCAGGTAGTAAGGGATCTGTATACCAAGTTTTGTTCAAATCGGTCAAGCCGTTTTCGCGTGATCGCGGCACATACACACATACATCCGATTTTATATATACACTAGCTGATTGCCCGGCGTTGCCCGGGTATGTATTTGGCTGGTGTTAGCTCCGCCTACTTTTTCTAACCCTAACACACAATTACTCACTGACCAAGTTTGTGAGCTTTGCGGTCTTTGGTATCAATAATCTGCTTTGAAATGAAACAAATCTGATTGGCTGTGTGTGGCTCCACCCCCTTTTCTGAATTTGAACCCCAGTCACCCAATAACCAACTGTACCAGGTTTGAGGCCTGTGCCATTAACAGTTCAAGAATGGTAGCAATTAAATATTCCCCTTGAAAAGCAACAGGTGAAGTTTGATTCACTTTTGTAGGCTCCACCCACTTTTCTGAATATTAATCCCAGTCACCCAGTGACCAACTGTGCAAAGTTTAAAAACCCTGCTATTAACAGAATGGCTGCAGTATACATTTTCCCAGTGAAATTTGTATTTGTCTCCACCCACTGATGACCCGGCGTTGCCCGGGTATGTATTTGACTGGTGTTGGCTCCGCCCACTTTCTAACCCTAACACTCAAACACTCAATGACAAAGTTTGTGAGCTTTGGGGTCCTTGGCATCAATAATTTGTATATTCCCATAGAAATTAAACAAATCAGATAGGCTGTTTGTGGCTCCACCCCTCTCCAGCATTTGAACCCCAGTCACCCAATGACCAACTGTAGCAGGTTTGAGGCATCTACTATTAGCAGTGTGAAAATGGCAGCAATTTAAATATTCCACTTGAAAATCAACAAGTGAATTTTGATTGGCTATTATAGGCTCCACCCACTTCCCTGAATATTAATCTCAGTCACTCAGTGACCATCTGGGCAAAGATTAGGAACCCTGAAATAAACAGTGTAAGAAGGGCTGCAGTTTACACTTTCCCAGTGTAATTTGTTTTGGCTCCGCCCACTTTTTGTAACCTGGACACAAAGTCACTACTCAATGCCCAAGTTTGAGAGTTTTGGGGGTCCTTGGCATCAATAATTTGTATTTTCCCATGAAATGAAACAAATCTGATGCACTGTTTGTGGCTCTGTCCCCTTTTCTGAATTTGAACCTCAGTGACCCAATGACCAACTGTACCAGGTTTGAGGCTTGTGCCATTAACAGTGCAAGAATGGCAGCAATTTTTATATTCTCCTCGAAAAGTGACATGTGATTTTTGATTGGCATTTTTAGGCTCCACCCACTTTTATGAATATTAATCCCAGTCACCCAGTAACAATTAACTGTGAAGAAGGGCTGCAGTTTACAATTTACCAGAAAAATCTGTTTTTAACTCCACCCACTTTTTGTAACCTTGACACACAGTCACTACTCAATGACCAAGTTTGTGAGCTTTTGGGTTCCTGGCATCAAAATTGTGCTAATGGAAGCAGTTTATCCAGCAAAGAAATCTGGCTGTTTTTGGCTCCACCCATTTACTAAATTTGAACCCCGAACACTTAACAACTGACTGTAGCAGGTTTGAGGCCTCTGCTATTAACAGTGTGAGAATGGCTGCAGTTTCAATATTCCCCTTGAAAATCAATAGGTGAATTTTGATTGGCTGTTGTAGGCTCCACCTACTTTTCCGAATATTAATCCTAGTCACCCAGTGACCAACTGTGTGAAGTTTGAGAACCCTGTCATTAACAGTGTAAGAAAAACTGCAGTTTACATTTCCCCATGTAAAAAGTTAGTTGTTTTTGGCTCCACCCACTATTTCTAATCTTGACATACAGTCACTTAATGACCAAGTTTATGATGTTAGGCCTCTGCCATTAAGAGAGCATGAATGGCAGCAATGTAAATATTCCCCTTGAAAATCAAAAGGTGAATTTTGATTGGCTGCTGTAGGCTCCACCCACTTTTCTGAATATTATATCCCAGTCACCCAGTGGCCAACTGTGTCACGTTTGAGAACCCTGCCAATAACAGAATGGCTGAAATCAATCTAACAAATCTGATTGGCTGTTTGTGGTTCCACCCCTTTAGTGAATTTGGACCCCAGTCATCCAATGACTGACTGTATCAGGTTTGAGGCCTCTGCCACTAACAGTGTAAGAATGGTAGCAATGTGAATATTCCCCTTGAAAATCAATAGGTACATTTTGATTGGCTGTTGTAGGCTCCACCCAGATTTCTGAATATTCATCCAAGTCACCCAGTGGCCAATTGTGTAAAGTTTGGGAACCCTGCAATGTAAAAAATGAAGTCGTTGGCACCGCCCACTTTTTTTCTAACCTTGACATACAGTCACTCAATTATCAAGTTTATCAGCTTTGGGGTCCTTGGTATCAATACTTTGTATATTCCCATTGAAAAATAAACAAATCTGTCTGTTTGTGGCTCCGCCCCCTTCCTGAATTTGGACCCTAGTAACCCAGTGACCAACTGTACCAGGTTTGAGGCATCTGCTTTTACCAGTATAAGAGAATGGTAGCAGATGAAATATTCCCTTTGAAAATCAAAAGGTGAATTTTTATTGGCTGTTGTAGGCTCCACCCACCTTCCAAAATCTTAATCTGTCAACCAATGACCAACTGTGCAAAGTTTGAGAACCCTGCCATTAACGGTTTAAAAATGGTTGCAGTTTATATTTTCCCAGTAAAAGTTCTTTTGGCTCCGCCCACTTTTTGAAACCTTGACACACAGTCACTCAATGACCAAGTTTGTGAGCTGTCAGGTTCCTGGCATCAAAAATGTGTGAATGGAAGCAGTTTATCCACCAAGGAAATCTGATTGGCTGTATGTGGCCCCGCCCCTTTAGTGAATTTGGACCCCAGTCACCCAATGACCGACTGTAGCAAATTTGAAGCCTCTGCCATTAACAGTGTAAGAATAGCAGCAGTTCAAATATTCCCCTTGAAAATCAATAGGTGAATTTTGATTGGCTGTTATAGGCTCCACCCATTTTCTTGAATATTAATCGCATTCACCCAGTGACCAACTGTGGCAAGTTTGAGAACCCTGCGATTAACAGTCTAAGAATGGCTGCCGTTTACATTTACCCATTTAAAATGAACGGCTGAAATTTGATTGGCTGTTTTATGCTCCACCCCCTTTTCCTGGATTTGCAACCTCGGTCACCAAGTGACCAACTGTGCCAAGTGTGGGGACTCTGGCTTGATTACTGTGAGAATGGCAGTCTTTTACATTTTTTCCATTGACTTGAATGGGTGGAATCTGATTTGCTGTTTTTAGCTCCGCCCACGTGTGCAGGGGGGCCGCGAGACCCCCAGAACATATCATCCCAGGCAGTAAGGGATCTGTGTACCAAGTTTCGTTCAAATCGGTCAAGCCGTTTTCGCGTGATCGCGGCACATACACACACACACACACACATACACACACACACACACACACACATACATCCGATTTTATATATATAGATACCACAATACCAAAGGTAAGGGAGCACAGAGCAATTCTACTGTATAACAAAACAATTTATTATCAATATCTGCGTACAAAAATCACTGACATTTAAAAAATCCACCCATAAAACCACTATGGCTGACTAAATGAGGAACTTGTAATGTGTATAAATTATATTCACAGGCCTGGAGTGCACTCTTTGCAAAGACTAGCTCTGAGAATTGAATTTTCTTCGGGCCCTTTCAGTAGTCCATAGCTAAAGTGACAACTTGATAGAGAAGGGCATGTATCACCATCCTACAACCCGTGTGCTATTTGGAAGCACGCCAGTGGTGGCTGGAAGGTGTAATGGTTAAGGGCTCTGCCTCTGACACAGGAGACCAGGGTTCGAATCTCGGCTCTGCCTGTTCAGTAAGCCAGCACCTATTCAGTAGGAGACCTTAGGCAAGTCTCACTAACACTGCTACTGCCTATAGAGCGTGTCCTACTGGCTGCAGCTCTGGCCTAACACTGCTACTGCCTATAGAGCTCCTGCTAGTGGCTGCAGCTCTGGCCTAACACTGCTACTGCCTATAGAGCGCCCCCTAGTGGCTGCAGCTCTGGCCTAACACTGCTACTGCCTATAGAGCGCCCCTAGTGGCTGCAGCTCTGGCCTAACACTGCTACTTCCTATAGAGTGCCCCCTAGTGGCTGTAGCTCTGGCCTAACACTGCTACTGCCTATAGAGCACCCCCTAGTGGCTGCAGCTCTGGCCTAACGCTGCTACTGCCTATAGAGCGCCCCTAGTGGCTGCAGCTCTGGCCTAACACTGCTACTGCTTATAGAGCTCCCCCTAGTGGCTGCAGCTCTGGCCTAACACTGCTACTGCCTATACAGCCTCCCCTAGTGGCTGCAGCTCTGGCCTAACACTGCTACTGCCTATAGAGTGCCCCCTAGTGGCTGCAGCTCTGGCCTAACACTGCTACTGCCTATAGAGCGCCCCCTAGTGGCTGCAGCTCTGGCCTAACACTGCTACTGCCTATAGAGCGCCCCTAGCGGCTGCAGCTCTGACGCTTCGAGTCCGCCAGGAGAAAAGTGCGATATAAATGTTATTTGTCTTGTCTTATACATATACCGTATATGCAGAGGTGTGCTTCCAAATAGCACACAGGTTGTGGGATGAAGATACATCCCCTTCTCTTTTAAGTTGTCACTTTAGCTATAGTAAATGAAGAGAACGCAATAAAAAAACGCATACAAAATGTTTTGTATATGCGAACCGCAAATGCATTAAAACGCACGCTAAATGCTTGAAAAACTCATCTTTGGTAGAAAAAACCCCGCTAACGCAAACACACCATAAACGCAGCAAGAACGCACAAAAAACGCACACAACATAAAATGAAACATGACATAAAACACAGCATTTCATGTTATGTTATGTGTGCACCTACCCTGATGAGAGGCCAATAATTACAGCTCGCGGGCAAATTTAAAGGATACCCGAAGTGACGTGTGACATGATGAGATATGTATGTACAGTGCTTAGCACACAAATAACTAGGCTGTGTTCCTTTTTTTTCTTTCTCTGCCTGAAAGAGTTAAATATAAGGTATGTAAGTGGCTGACTCAGTCCTGACTCAGACAGGAAGTGACTACAGTGTGACCCTCACACTGCGACGTGACACGTGCCGAGTGACAGTCAGACAGCAGAGGAGAAGACACAAGTGCACACTAGTGTTGGGCGAACAGTGTTCGCCACTGTTCCGGTTCTGCAGAACATTACCCTGTTCGGGTGATGTTCGGGTTCGGCCATATGGCCAAACTAAGAGCGCATGGCCGAACGTTCCCCGAACGTTCGGCTAGCGCTGTGATTGGCCGAACGGGTCACGTGTAGTGTTGGGCGAACATCTAGATGTTCGGGTTCGGGCCGAACATGCCCGCGATGTTCGGGTGTTCGAGCCGAACTCCGAACATAATGGAAGTCAATGGGGACCCGAACTTTCGTGCTTTGTAAAGCCTCCTTATATGCTACATACCCCAAATTTACAGGGTATATGCACCTTGGGAGTGGGTACAAGAGGAAAAAAAAATTAGCAAAAAGAGCTTATAGTTTTTGAGAAAATCGATTTTAAAGTTTCAAAGGGAAAACTGTCTTTTAAATGCGGGAAATGTCTGTTTTCTTTGCACAGGTAACATGCTTTTTGTCGGCATGCAGTCATAAATGTAATACATATAAGAGGTTCCAGGAAAAGGGACCGGTAACGCTAACCCAGCAGCAGCACACGTGATGGAACACGAGGAGGGTGGCGCAGGAGGAGAAGGCCACGCTTTGAGACACAACAACCCAGGCCTTGCATGAGGACAAGAAGCGTGCGGATAGCAATTTGCGTTTTGTCGCCATGCAGTCATAAATGTAATACAGATGAGAGGTTCAATAAACAGGGACCGGAAACGCTAACCCATCACAGATGTTCATTTTTCATGTTACTTGGTTGGGGTCCGGGAGTGTTGCGTAGTCGTTTCCAATCCAGGATTGATTCATTTTAATTTGAGTCAGACGGTCTGCATTTTCTGTGGAGAGGCGGATATGCCGATCTGTGACAATGCCTCCGGCAGCACTGAAACAGCGTTCCGACATAACGCTGGCTGCCGGGCAAGCCAGCACCTCTATTGCGTACATTGCCAGTTTGTGCCAGGTGTCTAGCTTCGATACCCAATAGTTGAAGGGTGCAGATGGATTGTTCAACACAGCTATGCCATCTGACATGTAGTCCTTGACCATCTTCTCCAGGCGATCGGTGTTGGAGGTGGATCTGCACGCTTGCTGTTCTGTGTGCTGCTGCATGGGTGTCAGAAAATTTTCCCACTCCAAGGACACTGCCGATACCATTCCCTTTTGGGCACTAGCTGTGGCTTGTGTTGTTTGCTGCCCTCCTGGTCGTCCTGGGTTTGCGGAAGTCAGTCTGTCGGCGAACAACTGGCTAGAGGAGGGGGAGGATGTCAATCTCCTCTTTAAAGTCTCCACAAGGGCCTGCTGGTATTCTTCCATTTTGACCTGTCGGACTCTTTCTTCAAGCAGTTTTGGAACATTGTGTTTGTACCGTGGATCCAGAAGGGTATAAACCCAGTAATTGGTGTTGTCCAGAATGCGCACAATGCGTGGGTCGCGTTCAATGCAGTCCTAGGCCGAAGAGGTCATAGCCTAGGGTCACAAAAACCTGTTTATTTGGGCTATTTCAATGGTAGTGATGGTGACGTACATAAATCTCAGCCATGGCCGTTAGCAACGTCTGAATTTCACGAAATGTCTCATGCAGGTAGAAGACATATTGTTAGACTTGGATTCCAAAGATGGGGTCCATACATCTCTGCAAACCAGAGTTACAGGGGTCCAAAATTGGTAAAATCCCCCATAGGCTTTCATTGGGCCTCCTATTTACAGTTCCAAAATCTCACATCTTTTCAAAGGGCAATTGATCAGCAGTGGCAAATTTTCTAGCATTGTAGGGACCCTTAAGGGGGAACATGACTGGTGAGTTTCGGGCCCCTAGGCCAAAGAGGTCATAGCCTAGGGTCACAAAAACCTGTTTATTTGGGTTATTTCAATGGTAGTGATGGTGACGTACATAAATCTCAGCCATGGCCGTTAGCAACGTCTGAATTTCACGAAATGTCTCATGCAGGTAGAAGACATATTGTTAGACTTGGATTCCAAAGATGGGGTCCCTACATCTCTGCAAACCAGAGTTACAGGGGTCCAAAATTGGTAAAATCCCCCATAGACTTTCATTGCCTCCCTATTTCACTTTCCAAAATCTCACATCTTTTCAAAGGGCAATGGCTCAGCAGTACCAAATTTTTTAGCATTGTAGGGACCCTTAGGGGGAACATGACTGGTGAGTTTCGGGCCCCTAGGCCAAAGAGGTCATAGCCTAGGGTCACAAAAACCTGTTTATTTGGGCTATTACAATGGTAGTGATGGTGACGTACATAAATCTCAGCTATGGCCGTTAGCAACGTCTGAATTTCACGAAATGTCTCATGCAGGTAGAAGACATATTGTTAGACTTGGATTCCAAAGATGGGGTCCCTACATCTCTGCAAACCAGAGTTACAGGGGTCCAAAATTGGTAAAATCCCCCATAGACTTTCATTGCCTCCCTATTTCACTTTCCAAAATCTCACATCTTTTTAAAGGGCAATGGCTCAGCAGTACCAAATTTTCTAGCATTGTAGGGACCCTTAGGGAGATCATGACTGGTGAGTTTTGCCACTGCTGAGCCATTGCCCTTTGAAATGGTGTGAGATTTTGGAACGGTAAATAGTAGGCCCAATGAAAGCCTATGGGGGATTTTACCAATTTTGGACCCCTGTAACTCTGGTTTGCAGAGATGTAGGGACCCCATCTTTGGAATCCAAGTCTAACAATATGTCTTCTACCTGCATGAGACATTTCGTGAAATTCAGACGTTGCTAACGGCCATAGCTGAGATTTATGTACGTCACCATCACTACCATTGAAATAGCCCAAATAAACAGGTTTTTGTGACCCTAGGCTATGACCTCTTTGGCCTAGGGGCCCGAAACTCGTCATGTTCCCCCTAAGGGTCCCTACAATGCTAGAAAATTTGGTACTGCTGAGCCATTGCCCTTTGAAAAGATGTGAGATTTTGGAAAGTGAAATAGGGAGGCAATGAAAGTCTATGGGGGATTTTACCAAATTTGGACCCCTGTAACTCTAGTTTGCAGAGATGTAGGGACCCCATCTTTGGAATCCAAGTCTAACGATATGTCTTCTACCTGCATGAGACATTTCGTGAAATTCAGACGTGGCTAACGGCCATAGCTGAGATTTATGTACGTCACCATCACTACCATTGAAATAGCCCAAATAAACAGGTTTTTGTGACCCTAGGCTATGACCTCTTTGGCCTAGGGGCCCGAAACTCACCAGTCATGTTCCCCCTAAGGGTCCCTACAATGCTAGAAAATTTGGTACTGCTGAGCCATTGCCCTTTGAAAAGATGTGAGATTTTGGAAAGTGAAATAGGGAGGCAATGAAAGTCTATGGGGGATTTTACCAATTTTTGACCCCTGTAACTCTAGTTTGCAGAGATGTAGGGACCCCATCTTTGGAATCCAAGTCTAACAATATGTCTTCTACCTGCATGAGACAATCAGTGAAATTCAGACGTTGCTAACGGCCATAGCTGAGATTTATGTACGTCACCATCACTACCATTGAAATAGCCCAAATAAACAGGTTTTTGTGACCCTAGGCTATGATCTCTTTGGCCTAGGGGCCCGAAACTCACCAGTCATGTTCCCCCTAAGGGTCCCTACAATGCTAGAAAATTTGGTACTGCTGAGCCATTGCCCTTTGAAAAGATGTGAGATTTTGGAAAGTGAAATAGGGGGGCAATGAAAGTCTATGGGGGATTTTACCAATTTTGGACCCCTGTAACTCTAGTTTGCAGAGATGTAGGGACCCCATCTTTGGAATCCAAGTCTAACAATATGTCTTCTACCTGCATGAGACATTTCGTGAAATTCAGACGTTGCTAACGGCCATAGCTGAGATTTATGTACGTCACCATCACTACCATTGAAATAGCCCAAATAAACAGGTTTTTGTGACCCTAGGCTATGACCTCTTTGGCCTAGGGGCCCGAAACTCACCAGTCATGTTCCCCCTAAGGGTCTCTACAATGCTAGAAAATTTGGTACTGCTGAGCCATTGCCCTTTGAAAAGAAGTGAGATTTTGGAAAGTGAAATAGGGAGGCAATGAAAGTCTATGGGGGATTTTACCAATTTTGGACCCCTGTAACTCTGGTTTGCAGAGATGTAGGGACCCCATCTTTGGAATCCAAGTCTAACAATATGTCTTCTACCTGCATGAGACATTTCGTGAAATTCAGACGTTGCTAACGGCCATGGCTGAGATTTATGTACGTCACCATCACTACCATTGAAATAGCCCAAATAAACAGGTTTTTGTGACCCTAGGCTATGACCTCTTCAGCCTAGGACTGCATTGAACGCGACCCAGGCATTGTGCGCATTCTGGACAACACCAATTACTGGGTTTATACCCTTCTGGATCCACGGTACAAACACAATGTTCCAAAACTGCTTGAAGAAAGAGTCCGACAGGTCAAAATGGAAGAATACCAGCAGGCCCTTGTGGAGACTTTAAAGAGGAGATTGACATCCTCCCCCTCCTCTAGCCAGTTGTACGCCGACAGACTGACTTCCGCAAACCCAGGACGACCAGGAGGGCAGCAAACAACACAAGCCGCAGCTAGTGCCCAAAAGGGAATGGTATCGGCAGTGTCCTTGGAGTGGGAAAATTTTCTGACACCCATGCAGCAGCACACAGAACAGCAAGCGTGCAGATCCACCTCCAACACCGATCACCTGGAGAAGATGGTCAAGGACTACATGTCAGATGGCATAGCTGTGTTGAACAATCCATCTGCACCCTTCAACTATTGGGTATCAAAGCTAGACACCTGGCACAAACTGGCAATGTACGCAATAGAGGTGCTGGCTTGCCCGGCAGCCAGCGTTATGTCGGAACGCTGTTTTAGTGCTGCCGGAGGCATCGTCACAGATCGGCGTATCCGCCTCTCCACAGAAAATGCAGACCGTCTGACTCAAATTAAAATGAATCAATCCTGGATTGGAAACGACTACGCAACACTCCCGGACCCCAACCAAGTAACATGAACAATGAACATCTGTGATGGGTTAGCGTTTCCGGTCCCTGTTTATTGAACCTCTCATCTGTATTAAATTTATGACTGCATGGCGACAAAACGCAAATTGCTATCCGCACGCTTCTTGTCCTCATGCAAGGCCTGGGTTGTTGTGTCTCAAAGCGTGGCCTTCTCCTCCTGCGCCACCCTCCTCGTGTTCCATCACGTGTGCTGCTGCTGGGTTAGCGTTACCGGTCCCTTTTCCTGGAACCTCTTATATGTATTACATTTATGACTGCATGCCGACAAAAAGCATGTTACCTGTGCAAAGAAAACAGACATTTCCCGCATTTAAAAGACAGTTTTCCCTTTGAAACTTTAAAATCGATTTTCTCAAAAACTATAAGCTCTTTTTGCTAAATTATTTTTTCCTCTTGTACCCACTCCCAAGGTGCACATACCCTGCAAATTCGGGGTATGTAGCATGTAAGGAAGCTTTACAAAGCACGAAAGTTCGGGTCCCCATTGACTTCCATTATGTTCGGAGTTCGGGTCGAACACCCGAACATCGCGGCGATGTTCGGCGAACGTTCGCGAACCCGAACATCTAGGTGTTCGCCCAACACTAGTGCACACTAACTGTCACACTGGCACTGCTCACAGCACAGCAGTTCTGTAGAAAGCTAACACAGTAGTACTACTACTCTAACAACTACTAGCACTGACTGCAGTACTACAGTACTAACTACACAATAAAACAGTAATCCTATCCCCTAATCCCTAACCTAACGTATACTGTAGCTAGCTAAGGCTAATAGCTGGCCTGGTCTGTGCACAGCACACACACAGACACATAGCAGCTGCAGCAGCACTGGAGCACACACTCTGACTGTCACACTATGAAATCAAGCTAATTAACAATATAGCAATAGTGTATTGATAGTGAAGGGGTTAATCACTGAACAGCTTATCACTGTGTACAGCCCTTGCTAGGCCAGCAGCACTGGAGCATGTCTCTCAGTGAGCATTCAGCAAGCAAGGACAATATGTCTCATCATGGCAGTCCTCCTTATTATACAGGGGGGCTGGCCAGTGTTCCTTTCTGTGATTGGGTGCCAGGGCTTAGGCTGGGAGCCCTCTGATTGGCTCAATGAGGTCAGGTGGGGATGGCCAGGGTTTCCCTCTGTGATTGGTTGCTAGGGCTTCTGCTGGGAGCCCTCTGATTGGCTCCAGGATGTCATCTCCTTAGTTACAGTATTTCGTATCCGGATATCCGCAATATCCACGGATATCTGCTTTATGCGACCAAATATCCGCAGATAGCTATCCGGATTTCTACAGAAATCCGGAATCCGGGAATCCGGATCAGATAGCTGAAAAATGGTCGAATATCCGGGTTTCCCGGATATCCGGAATCCAGATGAGCACCACTGTCTACGTCCTTTGTGACTTCATCTAAGCCACGAGTCAGTAGATATACGTCTTGTAGCAGAAGCAGTGCTGTGCAGGGTTGGGCTTGCTCGTGTGCACATTTCTGGCACTATCTGCTGCAGCACTAATTGGTGAACGGGAATATAAGTTTCCTGAGCTAATGAGATTGATTTTTACCATTAAAAATACTTTTATTTTCTCAGTTCTTAGTGAAAAATACACTCTGTAGCATTATTTCAGAATCAAATATCTTCAACATAAATTGTGACAGAAACATAATCTAAGTTTTGTGATAAGCGGTAAGAATAGCAAAACGAAATTTGTGTTTTTTATCTACAGTAGCACTTTTTATTATTAAACTGGAATTGGTGAAACTGAGAAAAAAAATGTGTTTTTTTCTATTTTTTTTCTTGTTTTCCCATTAAAATTATTAGAAAACAAAATATTTCGCGGGAAAAAATGGCATACAATGAAAGCCTAGTTTGTCTTGAAAAAACAATATATATTTCATTTCTGTGTCATAAGTAGGGATAAAGTTATTTCTGATTAGATAGGGACATAGCTAAACTGTCAAAGCTGCTCTGCTCCATAAGTGGGAAACAAGGTCTGGATGCGAAGTGGTTAAAATTGCAGTGTGCAGGCATTACCCTGGTATCACGGGCATTGTTATGGTAACCCGCCATATACCGTGAGTGCACCACGCTTTACCATAGCAATGTGCGCATAGCCCTGGTAACGTGCAATGTGCTAATGGGGTAATGTACACTCCCCCCTGTCATTTGTACCGACCAGTAAACTTACTTTGTGCCACCTGTACATGGGCAGGTTTACTGCTGCTGAGTCCATCAGCCCCCTTGTACCTTATCCAATTACAACAATGGCTAGCGATAAGTGACGACAATTCTTTAAAGTGGACCTGAACTCTCGCACAGGACAGAAGGAAAACAGAGAAATGCACCCTGTATGTATTTAGAGAGTTTAGCCTGTCTAATCCCCCCTCATCTGTAACTAATCACCAGCGTAATTTGATCTCTCAGCTGTGTCAGCTGGCTGCCTCGGTAGAGCAGCTAATATGTAGATGCTAACCCTATGTCTGCTTCCATGAATCAGGAAGTAAACACACTGCAGATGTATTGCAGGATTTCTATCAGCTGTAACAAAGAGATGTTTTTCTTTAAGGTTATTATGCTGGTGCTTATCTTTTACAGCAGAGAGGAAGTTCTGAGTTCAGGTCCGCTTTATCTTTGGAAAAAAACAAAACTACATTATATTTATAGTCTTTACTGCCTGGCAAAGAAAGAAAACTTGTTTTCTGTTTTGTTGTTTTTCCTCCCACTTACTGAGTTTATTTATATCTGTGACAATTAGTGAATGTAGATGTGGAGAGGTAATTTTCAACATCAGAAATGATTGCAGATGAGTGCTAAACTTGGTGCTTTTAGCAATTTTTTAAATGTATTCTTGTTTTATTTTTTTATGGCATTGCCTCCTTTTTTACTTAACCTCCTTGGCGGTAACCCCGTGCTGGACACGGGGTAAGCCGCCGGAGGGTGCCGCTCAGGCCCTGCTGGGCCGATTTACAAATTTTTTTCTTCAAACACGCAGCTAGCACTTTGCTAGCTGCGTGTGCATAATGATCGCCGCCGCCCGCCGCCGATGCGCCGCTACCCGCCGCGGATACAGGCCCCCCCCCCGCATACCCCTTGCACAGCCTGGCCAATCGCCGCTAGGCTGCGCTATGGGGTGGATCGGGACTCTCTGTGACGTCATGACGTCGATGACGTCACTCCGTTCGTCGCCATGGCGATGGGGGAAGCCCTCAAGGAAATCCCGTTCAGAACGGGATTTTCTTATGGGCAAGCGGTGCCGGTGGCGATCGGAGCATACGGGGGGATGCCGCAGGGAGGGGGAAAGCATGTAGCTAGCGCTAGGCTAGCTACATGCAAAAAAAAAAAAGGTGAAAAAAAACCTCCCGCGGCCGCGCAGCCGCGGGAATTAAACCGCCAGAGGGGTTAAATGACAACTGAAGTGAGAGGTATATGGAGGCTGCCATATTTATTTCCATCTGAGCAATACTAGTTGCCTGGCTGCCCTGCTGATCCTCTGCCTATAATACTATTTACCATAGCCCCTGAACAAGCATGCAGCAGATCAGGCGTTTTAGACTTTAAAGCCAATGGGTATCGCTATCAAAATAAAAAAGTCAGATACTCACCTAAGGAGAGGGAAGGCTCGGTCCTAATGAGCCTTCCCTCTCCTCTCCCGGTGCCCTCGGTGCTGCGCTGGCTCCCCCGTTCGCGTCCGCCGCCGCAGGGACTTCGGAGGTCTTCGGGAACACTCAGGCTTCCGAAGACGGGCCGCTCCATGCTACGCACGCGCGAGTGTGTCATAGAGGACGCTCACGCATGCGTAGTATGAAGCGGCCCGTCCTCGGGAGCCCCGAGTGCTCCCGAAGGCTTCCGAAAGCTCCCTTCAGCTGTGGAAGTGGCAGTATTTGACCGAACTGGTCGAATACTGCCACGGGGGATCCTGCGCGGGACCGGGCACCGGGAGAGGAGAGGGAAGGCTCATAAGGACCGAGCCTTCCCTCTCCATAGGTGAGTATCTGACTTTTTTATTTTGATAGCGGTAAACATTCACGGTAACGGTAAGTCAGATCTGACCAGACTAGATGCATGCTTGTTTCTGGTGTTATTCAGACACTACTGCAGAGAAATAGACCAGCAGGGCTGCCAGGCAACTGGTATTGATTAAAAGGAAATAAATATGGCAGCCTCCGTATACCTCTTACTTCAGTTCCCCTTTAAAGGGGAATCCCAATAAGTGTCATCTGAAGTAAATTAAAATGATACGAGTTTATCATAAATTAGCAGTGTGACTATTATTAAAGTGGACCTGAACTCAGAACTTCCTCTCTGCTCTAAAAGATAAACAACAGCAATAATAACCTTTACAGAAAAACATTTCTTTGTTGCAACTGATACAAATCCTGCAATACATCAGCAGTGTGTCTACTTCCTGCTTTCATGCTTTCAGTCTGCCAAGGACTGACACATTTCTGTGCTGATGCAGCTGAGAGATCAAATGACACTTGTGATTACTTGAAGATGAGGGGGAATTAGGCGGGCTCTTCTCTCTGAATACACACAGGGTGTATTTCTCTCTGTTTTCCTCGTGTCCTGTGCAAGAGTTCACGTCCACTTTAAGTGTGAGAATGTTTTATTTTATTCTGGAAAGGAGGTACAGGATTCAATTATTGCAGCAGCTTATGTTTTACATCTGGATCTCTCTGAAATTTTGATATTTAATCTACCCCTGACAATAGAGAAAATGTGGATGTAATAATCTGAATGTCACACAAAGGACTGTTACATTGCAGGCCTGACAACACTGGCACGTCATGTGACCTCGCTAACAAATATGTCCTACTATCCCTTTAAATGCTTACATTACCGAGAATGGATTCCATTAATGTAATACTTTCACCCTGTGGTTTGGAGAAATATGGTTGCGTTGCTGGGAGTCCCCTTAAGAAAAGGCCTAAGTGGATGAAATGTCAATGTTTATTAATGCAATAAGGTCTCTGAGAATTTGAAGGATGAGAGGGCGCTCTCCTAGCAGGCCTAAATGATGCCGTCTCCTCTGCTCTTCTGTCTGGCACAGACAAGCTAATGCTTCTACTCATCCTTCAATAATTCCAACTACGGCCAAACGTGGCAGGCCAGCGAATGCGGAGCCTCTGCCATCTGCACAGAGCGTTGATTGGAAGCCCGCGGCGCCAGGGGTCTCGGTCCAGCTGTTTCTCCAGCTCTGGCTTTCTAAACAAAAACAGCCAATTTCGTATAACGCATAACTTGTTAGAGGCTGCAGCTCCTCCCCTCCCCCCCCCGCCCCCCAATTCCCCGATCGCTCTCGCAGTCTCGCATCCTTGAACTTGTACTTTTTTATTGCCATCTTTAGGACAAACTCTCACAGCCAACAGTTCCATAGGGGATCATTAGGTGCTATTTATACTGCACTGTCTATGGGGCGATCTGTCATAAAGGGCGTGAGAGACTGAGAGTACAAGCACAGAAAAGTATGAGATTTATTCTCTGCAGAGTGGCTTGGAGCAAAGGTACAACAGGAGGAGATGGCAGCGCTTCCAAATGCAGGCTGCACCCGAATGGACCAGCTGCATAGATGTGCAGAGCCCAAAACATGGGCAGATTACACAACTTGCATTCAAAACAGATGCAGCAAGTGGAGGACGTTAGCTTCCAATAAACAGTTTGCGTGCAGATTATGAAGTACTAGACCCTTCCACCACGCTGAAGGGTCCTCACTGAAGAGACCTAACCACTAACCATTATTATTATTATTATTATTTAGTATTTATATAGCGCTGACATATTACGCAGCACTGTACAGTATATATATATTGTCTTGTCACTAACTGTCCCCCAAAGGAGCTCACAATCTAATCCCTACTATTGCCATATGTCTATATTAAGTACTGTAGTCTAGGGCCAATTTTTAGGGGGAGCCAATTAACTTATCTGTATGTTTTTGGACTGTGGGAGGAAACCAGACTGCCCGGAGGAAACCCACACAGACACGGAGAGAACATACAAACTCTTTGCAGATAGTGCCCTGGCTGGGATTCGAACCAGGGGCCCAGCGCTGCAAGGCGAGAGAGCTAACCACTATGCCACCGTGCTGCCCTAACCATCAATTAAATATAGCGTAAACCTGGGGCAGCTAGCCATAAATAAATGGTCTACACATTTTCTAAAGAACAGTGAAGGAACTGGTAGCGCTCCTATTCAATTTTTGTACAAAAACGTAAGTGTAATTGTGGCTAGCTGCATCCATGTGTATCAGTTTGCATTCAATTTTATCTAGTTTTAGATCTAGTGCATAGTTTGCACCTGATTTGAATTCAAGGTGTGTATTTAAGTCTCTGGGGGGCGCTGCACACCTTTGTTGGTAATCATTGCAGTTGCAGCCTGAGCGCTGCCAATTCCTTCGATGCAGCAAGGATACACTGCGCAGAGAAAGGGGGAGGAGTTTGTGCGCTGGCTGCATTTTTCAAGAGCCTCTGAAAGAAGACCTCCGCTGTAAATTCCAAAGTGAAAAAGAACCAGGAAGACACTTACTATAACTGCTCCTCCTGTTTTATTTACCTAATGCAGCAATGGCTGACTGCAGGGCAGCATTGTGGCAGCTCTGGAATGCAGCATACTAACTGGCACTGCACTACTTCTCTATTCACCTCTCCTCTCTGTGATAGGCTGGCTTAGTGGCAGATGTAGAAGCAGAGCACCTATCAGGCCACACTATGAGGCTCCTCCCACCCACTTATCAAAAGCAGAAAACTGCCATGGCATTTTTTTTAAGAAAGGGGGCACGGCTTTTGACTATGTCACAAGCGGTCATTTTTTTTGGAATTTTTTCCTGCTACACTGGACTGTTATAACTTCTGCTGCCTGTGCTGATAGTTTACACCGCAGGTTCACTTGAAGCACTGAGCTATGTGCTCTTTCAATGACCGGTGCCCACTTTCTAGGAATATTGTCTGAATAATACTTTCTACAGACAGTGCTCATCAGCTGTTCTGTTCTGTGGAGAGGTGAGGGGGAGTGAGAGACGCTCTGATGTGGGGCTTACTATAAAAGAATACAGGTTAGTTAGAAGTACCAAACCTGATGAATAAAGCAATGCTCCGATAGGACAGACTGGACTTCCCAGGACACGCAAATGCCTCTATATTGGGAATAGCACTACGTAACTAATGTCTTCTGCTTTGGCCTGCAAGACTCCTGCTGCTATATAGGGTTCCATGTAGTCTTGCAGCATTACATGAGTGGCCCATATGGCTAATGCTATCACAGTACTAATTAAGCTGTAACTGTTCAAAATATTCTCAGGGTTCTATCTGCAGGTGAGATGAAGAACTGAAGGGTTTCCAGTACGACATCTGCTGGTGGACAGTGGAAGTCCATGCAAAGTCCACAAGTGCTGCCACCTTCAGGAACTCAAAGGCATCATTCTTAACAGCCTAATAATAATGTGTATCCTTTTAAGACTTCTTTTGGGAGGACAAATAATTTATGTATGTACAATAAGAATCTGTTACCTGTGGCTGCAAAATGAATGAGTGTAGGCTAAGATCTTCCTATTCAGCAGGCTGGGGCACCAAAATAGCCAGAAACAGCCCTGCTGAGCTCACCCAATCAACACAAAGAATACAATAATAAAACTATAGCACAGCAACGCAAAGATTAATTTATGCGATTGCAAATACTGGAAAGGGCAGCCGTAATGATACAAGTAATTAGAACAGCGGCCCAGCAGCAGATGGCCTAACATTAATACCTGGATGACTAGACAGTCAGGCACACAAAAACATGGAGGATCATGGGAATAAAATACGTTCCTGGCAGATGCACCGTATATATGGAAATAAACCACCACGATTATCATACAGCTGTATCTATAATATACAACTACGTCTATAATATATGGCAACTCCTATAATGTACAGCTATGTCTATAATATACAGCTATGTCTATACTTTACAGCTATGTCTATTAATATACAACCACATCTATAATATGGGCAGCAGGGTGGCGTAGTGGTTAGTGCTCTTGCCTTGCAGCGCTGGGTCCCTGGTTTGAATCCCAGCCAGGTCAACATCTGCAAGGAGTTTGTATGTTCTACCCGTGTCTGTGTGGGTTTCCTCTGGGCACTCTGGTTTCCTCCCACATCCCAAAAACATACAGATAAGTTAATTGGCTTCCCCCTAAATTGGCCCTAGACTATGATACATGCACTACACGATACATACATAGACATATGACTATGGTAGGGTCTAGATTGTGAGCTCCTCTGATGGACAGTTAGTGACAAGACAATATACTCTGTACAGCGCTGCGGAATATGTCAGCGCTATATAAGTACTTAAATAAATAAATATATGGTAAATCCTGTAATGTACAGCTATGTCTATAATACACAGCTACCTGTCGGCCTCCCCCGCTGTCTCTCGTCCTCTTCCTCACACACACAAGTGGTTGCCGGCAGTGATGATGGTAATGAGCTAATTACGATTACGCAAAATTTCACGTAAATGTTTGCATTTATGCTAATACGTAATTACGATTTGTAAATTCAACTAATTTCGTAAAGTGATTCGTATTTTCGCCTAAGATTTCGTGTAATTTTCGCATAATTTCGTGCCAACTTTGGGAGTGAATAGCAAAGCCCCCCCTACATGGTACTTTCACCAGAATTGATATGTATGTTAAGCAGAATAGTGGGTACAAGTCAAAAAAAGAATTTTTCAAAAAGACCTTGTAATTTGTGAGAAAATGGATTTTAAAAATGCAAAGAAAAAATGTTTTTTAAACTAAAAAAAGTTCTTTTTGAAAAATTATTTTTTTGACTTGTACCCAATGTTCTCCTTACGATATTCACCAATTTAGGCAGCAATAGCAAATATCATAGCAAATAGTAAAATTATGCAACAAAAATTGTGCAAAATTATGAGATACTACTGTTAGATACGAAATTAATTACGATGTTCCCTGACATTTTGCATTACGATGCGTAAATGCGAATTTCGATGCCAAATTTCACATATGCGAGATTTCGGCCCACCACTGGTTGCCGGTGAATTGCACGTGAGCAACTGACAGCAGGGAATGAGAGAGTAGCTGGACTGTACAGGTAGGTATGTGTCTCTACTGTGTTATTATCTACAACTCCAGCTGCAGTGATTGGAAATTACCACCTTAAAGTGAATGGGAACCGCATTTAAACAAATGAGACAGATACTTACCCAAGGAGAGGGAAGGCTCTGGGTCTTATAGCACCTACCCTCTCCTCTCCTGGTCCCCTCGTTCCAGTGCTGGCTCGCCCGGTAGCATTATTTGACTAAATTAGTCAAATACTGCTTTACCCGGCCGAAGGAGGCTTCAGAAGTCTTCAGGGAGCCCGAGTGCTCCTGAAGAAGGGTGGCCCTGTACTGCACCTGAGCAAGGTCTCTTTCACGCTCGCGCCTGTGCAGTATGGAGCCGCACGCCTTCGGGAGGACACGGCTCCCGAAGACTTCCAAATACCCTTTTGGTGGGGGATTGAAACGGGGGGGGGGGGGGGGGGGGGGGGAGCCAGCACAGGATAGAGAGCACCAAGAGAGGAGACGGAAGAGCCTTCCCTCTCCTTAGGTAAGTATTTGCTTCATTTTTTAAAAAATACGGTTCCCATTCACTTCCCTCCTCACTGCTGCGCCCAAGACCGGTGCCTCTCTCGCCTCTGCCTCATCCCCACTCTACCTGTTATAGAGTCACTATCCAGGTACACACACAGGGCTAAATCTCCTCATTGGTGCCGATCACAAACAAGTAACGGGGACAACAGATGCATCAGCGCAAAGACCAAATAAAAACACAGATGGTCAGAACTGGAAGGGATCACTGTAAGAAGAAAATGGTGAGCTTCTGAGAGGAACTGACGGGGAGGTTAGTATGTAATATTCATTTGCAGCTACATCATGTGTTTATTTTAAATAATTTTACTCGCTTCAGGTTCCCTTTAAGATTCAGTACTATAGTACACTTTATGTGCTTCAATATGACCATTTCTGCTATAGTGTACAGTATACTTTGTCCAGTCCCTTGGAGCTCCCTATAAAGGAATTCTACTGTATGATGAATTGTTGTTGGGCCTCTAAATGGAACTTCTTTGGTTAGTTAGGGAAAAAGTTCAGACGAAGAAACTCAGTGAAAGTTTCTTTTCTTTTAGGTTAATATTCTTTAAAATATTCATTAGTGATTATTTTAATCTGACCTTGTGAAATATTCCCCCCTGTATGAAATTGACAGTCCGGTCACATTAAATAGACTTTCGGCTGCAGATTAACTTTGCATAACGTAGTGGCCATATGAATATATCACATTAGTTCAATATTCTAAAACACAGCTTTGTGACTGCTATGCATAATTTATCGGAGTGAAATACAGCATTGTGCTCGGCTGAAATATCCAGCTCTGGGAAAATAGGGCTTTCCGTGGTGTTTGTGCAGAAAAAGACTTATCTGGCAATGTAAAACAGAGTAGTTCGAGGAGAGTGTTCCAAACTTTGCTCAACAGTACCGCTAGTTATGATAGTAATCCACTCATTCAGATTACGCAAAATTTCCTGTAATTTTTCACTATTACCTCCATACGCAGGGTTGGGCCAAGGCAGAGGCGAGAGAGGCTCTAGCCTCAGGATGCAGTGTCGGTGGGGGAGGAGGACGGGGCCGAGGCAGAGGCGAGAGAGGCTCCAGCCTCAGGGCGCAGTGTAGGAGGTGGCACGGGGCCGAGGCGAGAGAGGCTCCAGCCTCAGGGCGCAGTGTAGGAGGGGGCAGGGTGGAGCCGGGCAGAGGTGAAAGAGGCTCCAGCCTCAGGGTGCAGTGTAGTAAGGGGTGCAGGGCGGGTCAGAGGCGAGAGAGGCTCCAGCCTCAGGGCACAGTGTAGGAGGGGGTGCACAACTTACTCAGCTTTTATTCCCCTAATTTGTTTGAAGCAGAGAGAAATAAGAAAAGGCATGGCAGTGACTGCAAGCCAGATAACTAGAGATTAAGGTGTTGGGGGCCCTGAGGCACCACTTAGTGTAATAGCAATCAGTGTGTGACGGCTGGGGTGGGAAGGATGGAGGGGCCTCTTAGTGTAATAGCAATCAGTATGTGACGGCTGGGGTGGGAGGGATGGGAGGGGCCTCTTAGTGTATTAGCAATCAGTGTGTGACGGCTGGGGTGGGAGGGATGGAGGAGGGGCCTCTTAGTGTAATAGCAATCAGTGTGTGACGGCTGGGGTGGGAGGGATGGAGGAGGGGCCTCTTAGTGTAATAGCAATCAGTGTGTGACGGCTGGGGTGGGAGGGATGGAGGAGGGGCCTCTTAGTGTAATAGCAATCAGTGTGTGACGGCTGGCGTGGGAGGGATGGAGGAGGGGCCTCTTAGTGTAATAGCAATCAGTGTGTGACGGCTGGGGTGGGAGGGATGGAGGCGGGCCTCTTAGTGTAATAGCAATCAGTGTGTGACGGCTGGCGTGGGAGGGATGGGGAGGGGCCTCTTAGTGTAATAGCAATCAGTGTGCGACGGCTGGGGTGGGAGGGATGGAGGGGCCTCTTAGTGTAATAGCAATCAGTGTGTGACGGCTGGGGGGGAAGGATGAGGGAGGGGCCTCTTAGTGTAATAGCAATCAGTGTGTGACGGCTGGGGTGGGAGGGATGGAGGGGCCTCTTAGTGTAATAGCAATCAGTGTGTGACGGCTGGGGGGGAAGGATGAGGGAGGGGCCTCTTAGTGTAATAGCAATCAGTGTGTGACGGCTGGGGTGGGAGGGATGGAGGGGCCTCTTAGTGTAATAGCAATCAGTGTGTGACGGCTGGGGTGGGAAGGATGGAGGGGCCTCTTAGTGTAATAGCAATCAGTATGTGACGGCTGGGGTGGGAGGGATGGGAGGGGCCTCTTAGTGTATTAGCAATCAGTGTGTGACGGCTGGGGTGGGAGGGATGGAGGAGGGGCCTCTTAGTGTAATAGCAATCAGTGTGTGACGGCTGGGGTGGGAGGGATGGAGGAGGGGCCTCTTAGTGTAATAGCAATCAGTGTGTGACGGCTGGGGTGGGAGGGATGGAGGAGGGGCCTCTTAGTGTAATAGCAATCAGTGTGTGACGGCTGGCGTGGGAGGGATGGAGGAGGGGTCTCTTAGTGTAATAGCAATCAGTGTGTGACGGCTGGGGTGGGAGGGATGGAGGCGGGCCTCTTAGTGTAATAGCAATCAGTGTGTGACGGCTGGCGTGGGAGGGATGGGGAGGGGCCTCTTAGTGTAATAGCAATCAGTGTGCGACGGCTGGGGTGGGAGGGATGGAGGGGCCTCTTAGTGTAATAGCAATCAGTGTGTGACGGCTGGGGGGGAAGGATGAGGGAGGGGCCTCTTAGTGTAATAGCAATCAGTGTGTGACGGCTGGGGTGGGAGGGATGGAGGGGCCTCTTAGTGTAATAGCAATCAGTGTGTGACGGCTGGGGGGGAAGGATGAGGGAGGGGCCTCTTAGTGTAATAGCAATCAGTGTGTGACGGCTGGGGTGGGAGGGATGGAGGGGCCTCTTAGTGTAATAGCAATCAGTGTGTGACGGCTGGGGTGGGAGGGATGGGGAGGGGCCTCTTAGTGTATTAGCAATCAGTGTGTGACCGCTGGGGTGGGAGGAATGGAGGAGGGGCCTCTTAGTGTAATAGCAATCAGTGTGTGACGGCTGGGGTGGGAGGGATGGAGGGGTGCACTTTGGTATCTCAGCCTTGGGTGCTGGAGGACCTTGTCTCAGCTCTGCCCATATGTAATTACAAATACGTAATTTTGACGTAATTTAATGCCGACTTTTTGCTACCTTTCACACAAGATTAAACACAGCAGTTTGGTAAAATAATTTAGGTCAGTAAAAAAACACATTCAATATTTTACACTTTTTTTTCCAAACTAACAAAGATTTCCCGCATGTGTTAGAAGTTACTAATTTACCAAAAAAACATGCTTCAATGCATTAAACCTTGGTAAAGGTGCGTACACACATGCGACTATAGTCGTTTGAAACAATCGTACCCCGATCATTTCAAACGACGATCGTAAAAAAGAAACAGCCAACGATCATTAAAGTGACACTTAAGTCAAACAAAAAAAAATGAGTTTTACTCACCTGGGGCTTCCAATAGCCCCCTGCAGCTGTCCGGTGCCCTCGCCGTCTCCCTCCGATCCTCCTGGCCCCGCCGGCAGCCACTTCCTGTTTCGGTGACAGGAGCTGACAGGCTGGGGACGCAAGTGATTCTTCGCGTTCCTGGCCACAATAGCGCCATCTATGCTGCTATAGCATATATCATATACCATATAGCAGCATAGAGGGTGCTAATGTGTCTGGGAACGCGAAGAATCACTCGCGTCCCCAGCCTGTCAGCTCCTGTCACCGAAACAGAAAGTGGCTGCCGGCGGGGCCAGGAGGATCGGAGGGAGATGGCGAGGGTACCGGACAGCTGTAGGGGGCTATTGGAAGCCCTAGGTGAGTAAAACTCATTTTTTTTGTTTGACTTAAGTGTCCCTTTAAGTCAAACGATGGACGAGCTAGATCGTTAAAAACGAAAGATCTGTCCTGGCAGATTTTTTTCAAACGACGATCGTTAGTAAAAGTAGTACATCGTTAGTAGGCAAGACATGCGCACTTCGTTTTATAGTCACAGCACATTAAATTTTCCCCTTGCGATGTAACGTTCGTTCTATGATTGTGCCCAGTGACACGTTGTATACTACATGATTATACCATCATTTTTATTTTAACAGGACAAAGTGTATTTTTGTATGTGTTGTCAACTCTATATTATCTAGATGCTCTACTACATGCCGACAGTATGGAATAGAAATTTAGTTATGTCATATGCGTAACGTTAGTTTTACAGCGTAACGTACGTTTTAAACCGCTCGTTACGTGCGGGCGGAACTTCCTATGATGTCACTTCCAGGAACAGTATGTGATGTTGTTCCGGATCGCTCGTTAACAAACGATCAGATCGTTACACATCTTTAAAAGCTAGGTCGTTCTTTCGTCAATTAAAAGATCGTTCGTCGTTCAGAACAAACGATCGTTGTCGTATGTGTGTACGTAGCTTTAGTCTCCCCAGCTGTGTGTGGAGCAGGTCAGGCAGGAAGCTGGGAGTCTTCCCACAAGTGGTGTGCAGGAGTCCGTTTTTTTTCAGTCCAGTGTATCCCTGCAACAGCCAATAGAGGGATGCTTAAAAACAAGAAGAGAATCGAGAGCCCAATATGATGCAGTATTGTCAGGTAAAATGAAGAGTTCAATACAATTTTATGTATATATACTCACAAACACGGGTTACCCATAGGCAACCACTTTAAATGCAGGTGGGGAGCATTAGGACCTGACCCCACTCAGGTTAAGAAGTCGCTCTCTGTAGATAGTAGATGGGGATGCACCCCTCCACCCAGGGTGGACTAGAAGATCAGCAAAAGCTCGGCATGCAGAGGCGCCAGAGTAGAGTAAAACGTTTTAAAAACCGTTTAAAAGCAGAAGGGGATGTTAGGGTGGACTTACCTGCCTCTTACAAAAAAAGAAAACTCACTTGAGTCTCAATAAAATAGAATTGTCAAGTAATTTATTCAACTCCACAAATGCAACGCGTTTCGCGGGCGTGACCCCACTTCCTCAGGCAAAAATGGGAGCACAACTCAGTGGGTCAAGCAATAAGTTTGAGCGCCTCTGTGTACACAGAGGCGCTCAAACTTATTGCTTGACCCACTGAGTTGTGCTCCCATTTTTGCCTGAGGCGCTCAAACTTATTGCTTGACCCACTGAGTTGTGCTCCCATTTTTGCCTGAGGAAGTGGGGTCACGCCCGCGAAACGCGTTGCATTTGTGGAGTTGAATAAATTACTTGACAATTCTATTTTATTGAGACTCAAGTGAGTTTTCTTTTTTTGTAAGAGGGAGGTGAGTCCACCTTAACATCCCCCTCTCCTTTTAAGCGGTTTTTAAAACGTTTTACTCTACTCTGGCGCCTCTGTATACCGAGTTTTTGCTGAGCCAATAGAGGGAGCTCTTCTGTAAACCAATATATATGGATAGGCACATCTAAGAAAAGCCTTGTAAAATGTCTCCTTCCCCTGTTCTCCATTCTGAAGTCCCGCCCTTGAGAGTATCGGACCAAATGGGTGAGAAGCAGGGCTGTCTGGCTCTCCCTATTGGCTGCCTGCTACATCTGTCAATGTTACCGCATGGAGAGTGTGAGTTACTGGTTGGTCAGAGCTGAAGGGAAGTTTCAAAAACTTTTGCCCAGTTTATCAAATGCATAAATCTGTGTGAATTGCAATTTCTTGAAATTTCTTGAGGCATTTACCACGCAAGACGGTAATTTATCTCACTAGCCCATCATTTTACTTTTTGGGGCTTGATTCACTAAACCATGATAAATCATATGATGGCAGTTTTCACGCGATCGCGTAATCGTGAATTTGCTCGCACGCAAATTTTTGCACAAAACGCGCCCGTTTCCCCCCCAAAAAATTGTGATTGTGCGCACAAATTCGCGATTGCGCGCAAAAACGTCCGTGATACATGTTATCACAGTTTAGGGAATCAAGCCCTTAGTGCAGTGATCGGTTTTGTGAATTGGCATTTGTGGAGGTGATCTGGAGAATCAACTGTTTTCTGCATTACCGAATAATAATAATAATAAAAATAATAATAATAATGTTTAGTGAATTGAGGCCGATCTGTTATAGTCTTCTAAGATCCGTTACAAAACAGAATATACAGGATCTTCTCAAAAAATTAGCATATTGTGATAAAGTTCATTATTTTCTGTAATGTACTGATAAACATTAGACTTTCATATATTTTAGATTCATTACACACAACTGAAGTAGTTCAAGCCTTTTATTGTTTTAATATTGATGATTTTGGCATACAGCTCATGAAAACCCAAATTTCCTATCTCAAAAAATTAGCATATTTCATCCGACCAATAAAAGAAAAGTGTTTTTAAAACAAAAAAAGTCAACCTTCAAATAATAATGTTCAGTTATGCACTCAATACTTGGTCAGGAATCCTTTTGCAGAAATGACTGCTTCAATGCGGCGTGGCATGGAGGCAATCAGCCTGTGGCACTGCTCAGGTGTTATGGAGGCCCAGGATGCTTCGATAGCAGCCTTAAGCTCATCCAGAGTGTTGGGTCTTGCGTCTCTCAACTTTCTCTTCACAATATCCCACAGATTCTCTATGGGGTTCAGGTCAGGAGAGTTGGCAGGCCAATTGAGCACAGTAATACCATGGTCAGTAAACCATTTACTAGTGGTTTTGGCACTGTGAGCAGCTGCCAGGTCGTGCTGAAAAATGAAATCTTCATCTCCATAAAGCTTTTAAGCAGATGGAAGCATGAAGTGCTCCAAAATCTCCTGATAGCTAGCTGCATTGACCCTGCCTTTGATAAAACACAGTGGACCAACACCAGCAGCTGACATGGCACCCCAGACCATCACTGACTGTGGGTACTTGACACTAGACTTCAGGCATTTTGGCATTTCCCTCTCCCCAGTCTTCCTCCAGACTCTGGCACCTTGATTTCCGAATGACATGTAAAAATTGCTTTCATCCGAAAAAAGTACTTTGGACCACTCAGCAACAGTCCAGTGCTGCTTCTCTGTAGCCCAGGTCAGGCGCTTCTGCCGCTGTTTCTGGTTCAAAAGTGGGTTCATGCTTCCATCTGCTGAAAAGCTTTATGGAGATGAAGATTTCATTTTTCAGCACGACCTGGCACCTGCTCACAGTGCCAAAACCACTGGTAAATGGTTTACTGACCATGGTATTACTGTGCTCAATTGGCCTGCCAACTCTCCTGACCTGAACCCCATAGAGAATCTGTGGGATATTGTGAAGAGAGAGTTGAGAGACGCAAGACCCAACACTCTGGATGAGCTTAAGGCCGCTATCGAAGCATCCTGGGCCTCCATAACACCTGAGCAGTGCCACTGGCTGATTGCCTCCATGCCACGCCGCAATGAAGCAGTCATTTCTGCAAAAGGGTTCCCGACCAAGTATTGAGTACATAACTGAACATAATTATTTGAAGGTTGACTTTTTTTGTTTTAAAAACACTTTTCTTTTATTGGTCGGATGAAATATGCTAATTTTTTGAGATAGGAAATTTGGGTTTTCATGAGCTGTATGCCAAAATCCTCAATATTAAAACAATAAAAGGCTTGAACTACTTCAGTTGTGTGTATTTGAATCTAAAATATATGAAAGTCTAATGTTTATCAGTACATTACAGAAAATAATGAACTTTATCACAATATGCTAATTTTTTGAGAAGATCCTGTAGGAACTAAAAGACACAATAAAAATGTGACAGTGAGTGGAGGGTGATACAAATATATACATAAATACAGACATCAATATTGTAAAACACATCCGAGTGCACCGAATATACTGTCCTAAAATCTCATTTCTCTTTTGGTTTTCGAGTTATTGTCGCCATCAATCACGCTGTCATTTTTTAGGGAGGATGGTAAATGTATTGGTTTTCTCTTCTTTTTGTATTTAGCCTCCCAGTTCTCCCGGCTGTGATATTTCCTGTGTTTATCTGTAGATCAGAGTGTATCCCGGTGTTCATATCCCAAGGACAAGGAAGAAGTAGTGAGTACACACAGAATCTTCTCGTTGGAATGACCCCGTTCTCCTGGAGATACCAATTCCAGGGGCAGAGAAATGTCACTACCGAAATATAATGTGAGAGAGACAAGGGGAAATTATGTGAGAGGAAGTTGGGGAAATTGCAAGACTCCACAAATTCTAATCTCCCCAATCCCCCGATGTTTCCAAGTGTTCTTCTGTTCCTTTAGGCCGGGTTTACATTGTAGTGACGCAGTGATCGCCTGGTGCCGCATCACCGTAAATCCTTCCTAATATGACCCTGCTGGCAGGGTCATATGCATTGCTCCGCCCCCGCTCAGTGATGTACTTCCTACTGGGCAGAGTGCACTGACAGGGTCATATGCATAGCACCACCCCCTGCTCAGTGACGTACTCCCTGCTGGCAGAGAGCGCTGACAGGGTCATATGCATTGCTCCGCCCCCGCTCAGTGACGTACTTCCTACTGGGCAGAGTGCACTGAAAGGGTGATATGCCTAGCACCGCTCCCGCTCAGTGATGTCGTCCCTGTGACAGAGTGCGCTGACAGGGTGATATGCATAGCACCGCCTCCCACTCAGTGATGTACTCCCTGCTGGCAGAGTGCGCTGACAGGCTCATATGCATAGCCCCACCCCTGCTCAGTGACGTACTCCCTGCTGAGCAGAATATGGTGACAGGCTCTTAAGCATAGCTCCACCCCCTTGCAGTGACATACCCACTGCTGGGCAGAGTGTGCTGACAGGGTCATATGCATAGCATCGCCTCCCGCTCAGTGATGTACTCCCTGCTTGCAGAGTGCGCTGACAGGCTCATATGCATAGCCCCACCCCTGCTCAGTGACGTACTCCCTGCTGAGCAGAATATGGTGACAGGCTCTTAAGCATAGCTCCACCCCCTTGCAGTGACATACCCACTGCTGGGCAGAGTGTGCTGACAGGGTCATATGCATAGCATCGCCTCCCGCTCAGTGATGTACTCCCTCCGGCAGAGTGTGCTGACAGGGTCATATGCATAGCCCCGCCCCTGCTCAGTGACATACTACCTCCGGCAGAGTGTGCTGACAGGGTCATATGCATAGCCCCGCCCCTGCTCAGTGACATACTCCCTCCGGCAGAGTGTGCTGACAGGGTCATATGCATAGCCCCGCCCCTGCTCAGTGACATACTCCCTCCGGCAGAGTGTGCTGACAGGGTCATATGCATAGTGCCGCCCCTTGCAGTGACATACCCCCTGCTGGGTAGCGTTCCTACGGGGTCATATGCATAGCACCGCCTCCCACTCAGTGATGTACTCCCTGCTGGCAGAGTGCACTGACAGGGTCATGTGCACAGGTCCGCCCCTCGCTCAATGATATCCTCCCTGTGGCAGAATGCGCCAAAAGGGTCATGTGCATAGCTCCGCCCCCTGCTCAGTGACATCCCTGGAATTCCCGTCGGCCAGCGCATGCGCACCACATCAAACAGTGCTTCTGTTGTGAACACTGCCTGCAGCGCCCATAGATTTGCATTACTGCATGATCCGTGTGGTAAGCGCTGTCCATGCGGTAACACATTGCAGACTTTGCGGCAGGATTGCGGTGAAATGAACACTTCTGTTGCGTTGCGTAGCATGGCGTACATAGGCAAGTCTCCATAGACTTGCATTTCCCTTGTGACAAACTGCGATGGTGGAGAGTGACGCACTGTGCGCAGTGTAAAAGAGGCCTTAAAGAGTACATGTCACGCAGCAGCTGGATAGTGTACTGGCTCTGCCTCTGACACAGGACACCAAAGTACAAATCTATTCCGTAAGCCAGTAGCCATTTAGTAAGGAGACCTTGGGCAAGACTCCCTAACACTGCTACTGCCTATAGAGTGCATCCTAGTAGCTGCAGCTCTGGTGCTTTATGTCTGACAGGGGAAAATCGCAATATAAATGGTCTGTGTCTTGTTTTCTACTTACCTGGGACTTCTCCAGCCCCCCCAAAAGCCGTACAGGCCCCTCAGTATCCTACCATTGCGCTCTTTTGAGCTGTTGAACCCCTCTAAAAGTTTGTCGACTCAACCGGTCAGGAGCTACTGTGCATGCACGATTCCGGCCGTGCGCACTCCTTGCTCGGGCTCCTGTTGGCAGGAGCATTATGCACAGCAAGGTCCTCACTGTTCTCACCACTGTATCTTCATTGTAGCCATACGTTGTACATCTTCATCATCTGGTGATTCCTGAAACATGTCACATGACATACAGAGACGGAAGCCACAGGGAGATAGGTTGCACTGAAGAAAGAGTGAAGAGGACCTGTCCTTCCCTTGAAGCAGGTAGAGTATCATGCTCTGGGGCTTCTCTGCAGTATCAGCTATATCAATCTATATTTTAAAGGGACTCCGAGCACCTCTCATGAGTATGCCTCTGACCAGTACTGCAAAGTACATAAAGATGCATACCTTTCTGTAGCTTGTGCTCTCCTCTTTCATTTGATGCCTGAATCGCCATTCTACACTAAATAGTTTTTGTTAAATTTCAATTTAAAAATTGCGGCTGCCATCTTGACTATGTTATAACTTCTGGGTCATCCCTGTCTTCTCTGTTAGAGAAGTGCATCACTGAATGAAGCAGGAAGAGGAAGTGGCACGCATGGCCATTGCAAGAGGCTCCTCCAGAGGGGTCATACCCATGAGAGGTGCTCGGAGTCCCTTTAAGTATTAATTCACTAAAGAAGCTTGCCTCATTAACATGTAGTGATAAGCTTTCACAGTGAGAGTGTTGTCTTATCACTCCAGTCCTTTAGTTGTCACCTCTGTAGTTACTCTTACATACAGTAGATGGGGAGGGGGAGGAGCACACAAAGGCAGAATGTAGCTCCACCCCTCCTGCTGCCTCCTCTGTTTGGAAGATTACAGCCAGCCTGCAGGAGAATCCTGTGTATGGCAACCAGGGAAGGAGAGTGAGTGGGTGTGGCTGTATCTGTGGGTGGGTGAATATACATACACTTGATATCTCTCTCTCTTCCTCCCTCTCTGTGTATTTCTCTCTATACAGAGTACTCTTCTGCATAAAATATGAATAAAAATAAAGCAGACAGCTCAATCCTCTACATTGCAGTATAGTAACACCCCACTTAACAACAGCTGAGGTCAGGTGATAATTCTTCACACACTTTAGAGTTGGTATCATTTGCATTCCTCTCTGTGAATAAAACCTATGTTTCAAGTTTTGCACTCAGTCATTAACTTAAGGATTCAATCATTAACTTTAAGAGTCAATCCTTAAAGGGAATCTAATCTGAGAAGGATATGGATTTTTCCTTTTAAAATAATACCAGTTGCCTGACTCTCCTGCTGATCCTGTGTCTCTAATACTTTTAGCTACAGCCCCTGAACAAGCATGCAGATCAGGTGCTCTGACTGAAGTCAGACTGGATTAGCGACATGCTTGTTTCAGGTGTGTGATTCAGCCACTACTGCAACCAAAGAGATCAGCAGGACTGCCAGGCAACTGGTATTGTTTAAAAGGAAACATCCATATCCCTCTCAGTTAATGTTCCCTTTAACCTAAGAACATGATCCTTAATTTAAGGATTGTGTGTGGTAAATTACTTAGTAAATAAAAAACAAAGCTCAGAATATACTAAAGACAGGAGATAAGCTTAGTGAATTGTGACCAATGTCACCTTGTTTATAGTGGGCTTGCACTTTACTTAGTTGTTTTAAAAAAAGTCGGAGTATGTAAGTGCAACAGTTATCATGCTTAGACGGTGTGTATTTCCAGGCAGCATGTACACATTGCTGTTTTCAACAAACTGAATATGAACTGCAACTTCAACGAAACACAATAAATACATACGGCAAATACAGAATCTTCTTCTTATACAACACGGGGACCACAGTGGAATAAAAGCTAATAGCACTGCAGTGAGCTGCAAGCCTTTATCAGCGGGATGCATACAAAGCGAGCCCAACCGCAAAGCATAACAGGATTTCCAGGTTATTGTTATTTGCGAAGACTTGCGCAATATGTCAGCAGAACAGATAGCCACGATACGGGGTAAAAGCTCACCTTGGGACGCTGCGGCGAAATACGCGGACACCCCTTTTTTTTCTAATTAGCCAAAGAACAAAATGACAAGAATAGATGCAGCAAAGAAAATCCATAAACAGCTTCATTCCGTGAGCTGGCGTATCGCTTTTTTCCTGTGCGAGTTTTTTATTTGATTATTTTTTCCCCCTCCTTCGGCTTGTAACACAAAAGCATAATTCCATTAGCTCAGCTCTTCAATATAGCAGCTGTGTATCAATACAGAAGTAGCTGTACTGTGCAGGGAGGTGGCATTGCATCAGATATACGGGCCTATCAAGCTCAGCTCTTCCTCAGATATCTTAGCAGAGAAAGACATTCTCGCAGGCCGGATGTGGGGAAGGAGGATTTACAAAGGTCGGAGGACGCTAGAGAACATGTTATCCAACAAGACAGGAATGGATTGCCACTATCGCAAAAAAATAAAATTGTAAAATGTAAAATACATACGTAAAGAATGTACTATAAATGGCTTTTTTCTTATGTTGTTGTCACTTACAGTAGGAAGAAAAAATCACTCATATCTGACTGTTTTATGACAAGTCCATCTCCTCATGGGAGATTCTCAGCATTTCCTTTAGAGCTCAGACATACTATAAGCACTTTTCTGAGCGCTTTATGGCCTTCAGAGCTTTCTGAGAGCTTTTTAAAAAACGCTCCCATTGACTTACATTAAAATCGTGGTAAAATATAAGGCGGGGTGAGGAGTTTTCCTCAGGTGGCAAAATCGGGTGGGAGGGGGCAGCACCCACCTGACCGTGGGTGGGGGGGCCATCGAGCTGAAAAGAGGTAGCAGGCAGGAAGGGGTAATGGGCACAGTGGCAGGGAGGGGGGTTGGACCCCCTCCCCGCCACTGTGCCCAATACTCCCTTCCTGTCTGCTACCCCCTTCAGGGCACCTATTCCGGGGGGGCTTATACTGAGGGGGGTCGGCGGCCCAATGCCCCAATGCCTAACCACCTCCCCCAGTGATGCCTAACCCTAACCGACTACCCATCCAATGCCTTACCAACCCCTTACTCATGCCTAACCCTAACTGAACCCCCACCAATGCCTAACCAACCCCCCACTGATGCCTAACCCTAACTGAACCCCCACCAATGTCTAACCAACCCCCCACTGATGCCTAACCCTAACTGAACCCCCACCAATGCATAACCAACCCCCCACTGATGCCTAACCCTAACTGAACCCCCACCAATGCCTAACCAACCCCCCACTGATGCCTAACCCTAACTGAACCCCCACCAATGCCTAACCAACCCCCCACTGATGCCTAACCCTAACTGAACCCCCACCAGTGCCTAACCAACCCCCCACTGATGCCTAACCCTAACTGAACCCCCACCAATGCCTAACCAACCCCCCACTGATGCCTAACCCTAACTGAACCCCCACCAATGCCTAGCCAACCCCCCACTGATGCCTAACCCTAACTGAACCCCCACCAATGCCTAACCAACCCCCCAGTGATGCCTAACCCTAAATTAACCCCCACCAATGCCTAACCAACCCCCCACTGATGCCTAACCCTAACTGAACCCCCACCAATGCCTAACCAACCCCCCCAGTGATGCCTAACCCTAACTGAACCCCCACCAATGCCTAGCCAACCCCCCACTGATGCCTAACCCTAACTGAACCCCCACCAATGCCTAACCAACCCCCCACTGATGCCTAACCCTAACTGAACCCCCACCAATGTCTAACCAACCCCCCACTGATGCCTAACCCTAAATGAACCCCCACCAATGCCTAACCAACCCCCCACTGATGCCTAACCCTAACTGAACCCCCACCAATGCCTAACCAACCCCCCACTGATGCCTAACCCTAACTGAACCCCCACCAATGCCTAACCAACCCCCCACTGATGCCTAACCCTAACTGAACCCCCACCAATGCCTAACCAACCCCCCAGTGATGCCTAACCCTAAATGAACCCCCACCAATGCCCAACCAACCCCCCACTGATGCCTAACCCTAACTGAACCCCCACCAATGCCTAACCAACCCCCCCAGTGATGCCTAACCTAACCGACTACCCACCCAATGCCTAACCAACCCTCCCCCTAATTGATGCCTAACACTAACCAACCCCCCACCCCCCCCTACACACACACACACACACACACACTGATGCCTAACTGACTCCCCTACCAATGCAGCAGATGTAGGAATGCCATGGCAAGCGTATCCCCCTCAGGATGTCCTGATGTCCACACTGCGACGCTCACATACCTGCCACCTGTCCGCTTTGTCCGTTGCACTGTCCATGACATCGTCTAACATATGATCCACCACTGCTGCTCCTCCGCTCATCATGAAACTGATGTGAGCCTAGCAGAAGCATGGGGTTTCCTGTTGGCTAGTAAAAAATCAACATGAGTACTAACTAGCAACAGGGAGGGTTCTCATTGGTCCACCATAACCCAGCGAGAATTTACTCTGTTGAAGAAGAATTCCCACGAAACAGGTGAGTTGGCGTTTTGTATGCGGTGACCAGTGTGAACGCATTCTATCAATAACATGTTATAAGGGTAAAGAGGCCCCCAGGCTAGGATAAAATTGGATTAAGAACAGAATAAAATTACATCAATGTGAGGTGGCTTAGCTCAGTGAAAACAGTCAAATGTGACAGTAAGAATCTATTCTGCAGGGACACCCCGAGTGGAGTCGGGCCCATTTGCCTCCACCCGCCTCAGGTAGGTGGTTGCCAACCCCCCCCCCCTTTCCCCAGGTTGCCACCTCATCCCTTTAAATACCGGCACATATGAATTATACAGCTTCTGGGGCTACTCACACCTAATCAGTGCCTAAACTGCATCTAACTCGCCACAAGGCATGTATAATTCATATGTGCCGCAACCCCCCCCCCACATCCCACCTTTGTGAGTAGCCCATTATTTTCCATTAGCCATTAAGGAGCTGCACCATTTGGGCTCCCATTGTCTCAGTGTCCTTTTTCCCCAGGGTGTCAAGAGACCCCCACCTTTCTGCTATCAATAACATAGAATGTGTTCACTATCCTATTTTGCAGGGTTTTTTATTTTGTTTTGTTTTTCTTTGGTTACAAAAATTGCAGCATTTTTTACTATAGTGGGAACAGACCCAAAGTCTGTAGATGTGAGTTAAACAGACACTGAAGCAAAAAAAAAAAAATGATATAATGATTTGTATGTGTAGTACAACTACGAAATAAAACATTAGGGGCAGAGACATGAGTCTAATTGTTTCCAGTACAGGAAGAGTTAAGAAACTCCTGTTGTTATCTATGCAAAAGAGCCATTGAGCTCCATGACTTTCAAAGTTACAGAGAGCTCTGTCTTCTAAAGCTTATTATCTCAAGTGTCTGTCAATGTATTGTTTTTTTCTGCAGAGGACAGGTCAAGAGTTCACAAGCCTGCTCTGTAAAATCATTTAGAATGCTGAGTAGTGTGTAAACTGCAGCTATTAGAGAATGATGCAATGTTATAACTGAAAATAAAAACATGAGAATATTTTCTTTGCTACTATTATTCTAGTAATTATCCGTACTACACAACCAATTCATTATATCATAATTTTTTTTTACTTCAGTGTCACTTTAAAGAAAACTGAGTTAAAGTGGTCCCAAATTAAAAATACAAGATTTCAGAAATAAAATCTATTTTCTAATTTATAATAATAAATAGCAGCCTTTTTTTCAGCTGCATAATGACAAATATAAAATACTTTACATTTATTGGAGGAGCCCCTCCCCTTCCTTTCATATTGCCGGGACAGAATCCGGCAGGCTGGTGGAGTAGGAAATGTCCAGCAAAGGAGGAATTGCTAATGGCTGCCACCTGTATAACCCTAGTTATGGAAAGAGAAGGGTGAAAAGCATGCACTGAAATGTTCATAGGCTTGAAGGAGTGTTTATTTATCTTTGTATGTGTCAGAGCGCTGCAACTAAATATTTTTCAGTAAAAAAAATGTTTGGTTTGGGTCCGCTTTAATGAATGAATTTTCTATCACACTATGCTGCTATCGTTGCTATGCTATGCATGAACTGGGAGCCCTAACTGCCGATATGTGTAAATGACCGCAGTCACATGACCATTATTGAATTTACCTTAATAAATCATGTCCTGCTTCTCCTTCTCCTATCCTGATCCTACATCAGAGCAGAACATTCACTCTCAGCACAACTGTTGCTATAGTTTCTAAAAGCAGAATTTTTGTATCTCTAAATATAACCCATTATCAATCTTGTCTCTTTTTTCAGGAACTGGCGGGACGATAACACGCGAATCGGCTGACCTCGGAGACGCCGGGGATCGGCTGCTGTTTCCTGCCTGTCCTGCCTGAAGGTCAAACGGATGTGTCTCAAAAGCTACAAGAGGGTCATATGGCTAAACGATAATATTGTGAAATGTTAATGCGTAACAGCACAAAACGGCAATAAAATTTGGGCGCACTATGCACCGCCGTAGGCCATTATGGGCTCGATTTACTAACCGGCGCTAACACTTGGCAGTGCTAAGCGGGTTTTCCCATGCTAAGAGGCTGTACGCGCGAAATCGTGGTCACAAAGTTTTGCGTGCGCAAACTATTGACTTCACGCGCAAAGTTTAAGCGTTAAACGTCGCACCTGGTGCAATGGAAATGTCGCATCCGCTGCAACATTTCAGGTGCACCCGATGCGCCCTTTTGGGTGCGACGTTTCCAGTGCTAAACTTTGCGCGCGAACAGTAATAGCTTTGGATGAGTAAACTACTTAGCACCCTAGTTTGCACGTCTAAAGCCTTAATTCTGCTGCCACTGGTTGGCCCGAGTCCATGGTGACCTGGAGGGGGAATAGTACTTACCGCCACCAGGACTTGTGCAGGAGCAGGGTGAGTCATTTTTCGGCTTTACCCTGCGCCCAAATCTCCCTGCTACGTTTTTGCATGCTGTTAATGTACTTATACTCAGGGAAGGGCTATAAAACGAAGAAAGTAACGTTAGGTCTATGATGTCATGTGACTAATTACAGTTAGTATTACCTTACCTGTTTGTCCATACTTATACTGGAGTATTCCCATTGGGCAAGCCTTAGGCACTCCCACCTGACCGAGCCGTTACCCAGAGCTGTACCCTGATAAGGTTCCAGCCTATGCTTTTCTCTGCTATACAGCGACTAGAGTTGGCCATTTAGACACTTATTCTTATTTGCATGCAAATGTAATGCAAATGTTATGCAGCTTAGTATTGGGGCAGTCCAAATGAACAGGAAGTGATGCACTGCCACATTTCCAGTCTCCATAGATGTTCTATTAGCCACTTTGGGGCCGCACATAGATACATCTATGCCATGTTTATGAAGGTTTAACCCTTTCCCTGTATAGGTTTAACTCCACCAGCTTCCCATGTTCCTCAGCTCCTGCGATGATCATTTGCACATTCCGCTGATCTATGTGCCGATCAAGAGCCAGTTTCATTGGCTCCTGACCATGTGATCGCTGTGAGCCAATCACATCACAGGATCAGAATTATAATAAAATGCTCTGGTCATTGCAGCAAACCTGGGAGGTAAAACAAATTGACATACTTACCTGGGTAGAGGGAATCCTCTGTATCATCCTCAGGCATCCCCCGTCCCTCCACCTCACTGCTGGGGGCAGCCCCACTGCACAGGCAGAGGACGGTTCGTGCTTCTGCACAGGGCCGGATTTATACTCTTTGCATTTCCGCATCGGAATGCGGAAATCGGTAATGCAAGTGCCGTAGGCGGATTTCTGCCGGAAATTCACCTGGGTCACAGGGGCGTAGATAGGCATCTCCTGTTTGTTTTCCCGCTGTGAGCGTTCGCGTGCGCGATCGCGTGCATGCGGATGTGCGGTCGCGATCGGCACCCGCTGGTCAGCCAATCAAAGTGCTTACAAGTTTGAATGAGCACTGCCAAAGCCAATGACAGTGCTCATTCATTCAGAATGTGTGTAAACATTGCATCAGTCACTATGCTGTTACAGTTACTGAGATCACTCGTGAGAGGATCTCAGATAACTAACACAGCATTAGTGAGTGATCAGCATCAGTGAGGTTTTTTTTTAATAAATTATACCCCCATTAAGCCCATTAACCCTTGCCTCCCTGAAATGTTAAAATTACTGTGGTTTTTAGGTAAAAAACCCTGTGGTAGAGAAGTGGTTAAAGTAAGTGCTGTAAACCCGACGTATGCATTGTGACCATGCCACCTCTGTTCACCTCCCTACTCTCATGGAGGCTTCCTGCAGCAGAGCACACACAACTGGTCATACAGATGAGATCTGGCTGTAGTCCTGGTTCTCCCGTCCATCCTGCCCTTGCTCGTGTAAAAAAATGCTTTAGTTGCCTCACATTTTTATGCAGTCATTTTGTTCATCCCACATTAAAGCTGAAAGTCTGCACTTCAACTATGTTTCATTTACAATTCATTGTGGGAGTGTACCAGAGGCATAGCTACAACTTACTGGGCCCCATAGCAGCTGCTATGCTTGCTATGCATATTCCTACACCGCTGGAGTGTACAGAACCAAAACTAGAAAAAGCTGTCTCTGTCCAACTATTTATGGACTGCACTGTAACTTCATGTTCCCCTTAAAGTGTACCTGATGTGGATTTCTGTTTCTTAATGGGACACAGAGGCATGTCCCCACAGTAATTGCCTCCCTCTGTGTCCCCTCTGCGCTGCTCTGCCCCCCCCCCCCCCCCGCCCCCGTGGGCACTTTCACTGTTTCCAAAGAAAGCTGAGTGAGGCGGTGCTAGTGCCACTGCGTGAGCTGTCAACAAGTGTCAACAATCACTTTTTTGGGGGTCCCAACACTTGGATAGGCCTGTGGAGGAGAATGAGGAAAGCTTCTTTAGTAACCAGTGACTTCCCCTTCTTGAGGTAAGCAACTCCTGAGGACACTTTTTTCACTTTAGGTCCCCTTGAAAGTAAACCAGAGACAAAGCACCCTCACTTATTTTACCATATACTGTATATCAGAGGGAACATCAGAGAAAACACCTACCCTGCTCTCTGTTACATCCTTCACTGCTCAGCCTGCTTGTTATCAGCCCTGATAATATCCCCGACTGAGCATTCAGTCTGGCTTTGCTCAGGAATCATTATAGCTGAGTCTGTCTTCTCTGATGTCTTTTCAAGCCCAAGCCTGCCCCCTTCTGGCTCTGCTTTCCCCTTTCTGTATACTTGCAGCATCACAGACAGCTGTGATGAGATGGGAGGAGCTGCTGATGTAAGGGTATATTAAAAAACATTTTTTTGTATCTATATTTGTTAGTTATAAGAGGTTTTTAGAAATGGTGATTTCATTTTGCACACAGCCCACTAAATAATATGCTTTTCTGATTAACTGTTTTGCATGGAGTTTTAGTAAAAAAAAAAACACAAAAAAACGGCACACCAGAGAGGCGAAAATACCAGGTATAGTATTTATTTTGTAAAATCTATCGGGGGATATGTTTATTTTGTGCCAAAGCGTTCATCTCTGCTTTCCTTTAAGGAACACTTACAGTAAATACTTTGTACTTAGTCAACATCAAGTTTCTATAATGTACTACATGAAAACATGCCATGATTCTCAAGGTAATGCTTCAATTATATATGTGTTTTTCTCCTTGCAACAGGCAGGCTGGCTCCGCAGACTGGAGCCAGATTCAGCTGGGTAAGTCTTATTAGTTCGCAGTCAGAGTCTGATGAGCTTCTATTTGGTCATTAATTATAGGAAGCCGTGATTGGTTCTAAAGCACAGGAGTAATAAATAATGTTCATACAGTTTCTGCCTTATTTCTAATGCTTTCTTATTCTCTTTGGAAGTCCGCGCAGCAGTTTATAAAATTAAAAGCTTGAATAAGCTCTTGTAACTCTCTGACCAACCATGATCAAGCTAGTTTTAGTATCTGAAAGAAAAAGGGGTTGTCAGACCTTGACAATGGGGTCTGAAGGGGGATGTACACCGCCTGTCCAAATAAAAGGGTCGCCATCTGGATTTAACAAAGCAAAGAACCTCCCATTAGATAATTACTGCATAGATACTTATGTTTCCCACAGAAAGAGGCTAACTGACTACCTGAATATGCTGAACTAGAACTTAGGCCGCCTAGAGTAACAGACGCTAGAACCTGCGAGAGCTTCATCTCCCCATCCTGAGGACAACATCATCACCCCTCCCCGCCTTGCCCTCCTCCCAACCTCAGTACATAATCTGCCTCCCATGCCCTGCTCTCCCAGGCTCTGTACCCCAAACCCCCCCCCCCCCCATCAGGAGCTGCGACAACCCCTGGATACTTAAAGGACCTCTGTCATGAAAATCTGAAGATTTAAAATACATGTCAACGTATGCAAATAAGAAGTATGTTTCTTCCGGAGTTAAATGAGCCATAAATTACTTTTCTCCTATGTTGCTGTCACTTACAGTAGGTAGTAGAAATCTGACATTACCGACAGATTTTGGACTAGCCCATCTTCTTCTTATAGTGGGTTCTTAGGGTTTTCTTTATTTGTAAAAGCACTTAGTGAAGGGCAGTTGCTCTGTCTAACTGCCAAAATAGTGTGCAGTGAGCAGGGAGGCTGGCCAGCATCTTTGTATAAATCTTTTTCAGGGAATGTCTTTATAAAGAATAAAGGCCATGCTGAGAATCCCCCATGAAGAGATGGACTAACCCAAAATCTGTCGGTAATATCAGATTTCTACTACCTACTGTAAGTGACAACAACATAGGAAAAAGGTTGTTTATGGCTCATTTTACTCTGGAAGAAATGTACTTTTTATTTTTAGGTGTTTTAAATTTTAAGATTTCCGTGACAGTTCCTCTTTAAGAAATGCCCAGACTGCATATACCGACTGTCATGGATGCACGGACGCAGACAGACGCAGAAACACAGGGATTTTTTTAATATAGGATGACCTGGTTTATCCATCACCAGTAAATTTCTTCTTCCCTGATGGCAATGCCAGGATTCATTGGGCTCAATTTGTGAAAGAGAATTGTGAAAGATCAATTAAAACATAAAAAAATGAGATATTTACCTAAGATGAGAGAAGGCTCCATGCCCTCATTCCACAGCTGAAGTTTGACCAGCTCAGTTGAATAACTCTTCAGGACTCCTTGCTCAAGGTTCAGAAGTACTCACATCCCCGGCAGGTCCACACTGAGCACACAGGAGCCCGAGATTGGGCATGCGCAATACAGATGCACCTGCATTTGGAAAAAAAAATGTTCTATAGATGAACTAGAATTCCCAATATGCCCTGAATGAGTCATAGTGTATGACGAAACTAGTAAGGAGGAGTCTAGCCAACACTGCGGACACACGCTGGAACGCCGAGCAGAGACACGAGGGCAGAGCAGCCAGTGAAAGATAGCGGCAAGGAGGACACTACAGGAGGACACTACGCGGTAGTCAGCCCGGGAGACCGCGCGGGGTGCAAAAGTTCCAAAAGCTGTATGATTCTGTAATGGCATGTGAGTGAAAACTTTTAATAAACATTTTTAGTGTTTTAAGTGTACTGCGCAATGAGAGGCTTTCTGCTTCATACTGAAAGGAGTGTTCTATGTGCACTAACTCTGGGAAATCGTTGTATCTGGCTATCTGTGGCATAAGGAGTACCAAGGAAGGCGAAAGGAGCCTATGAAATGCCCCACAGGCGCATCTGCTACTGTAATCATAGCATATTGAGTAGGTGAGTCGCACTCTTTGAGGGTGATTGCCTTTGGTGGAGGAATATAACTAAGGAAGCGCTGCTGATATCTCATTTTGGATTTTACGTGGAAATCTCCTACTGAATAGGTGCTGGCTTACTGAACAGGCAGAGCCGAGAATCGAACCCTGGTCTCCTGTGTCAGAGGCAGAGCCCTTAACCATTACACCATCCAGCCATTACACTATTCAGCCACCATATACTATCACCATATACTATCCATTACCATATATATGCAAACATATTTTCCACAGGATTATGAAGAGAATTTATGTGTCATAATGAAAACCACATGAAGTACACGTCTTTAGAAGGACTCGCGTTCCGGGGTACTTATGAAAATGGGCGTATCTGTACGGAACATGCATGAGCCCCAGACTCGCAGCAAATCTATTGGAAACGGGTGTGCAGCGTGTGGGCAGGTAATAGATCACTCTCTGGTCAGATAAGATTAGATTAGGAATCTGTCTGATGGTTGATCTAGTGGCCATCGAGTAATGTACGACCACCTTTATAAATATGGTGATCAGCTCAACATAGCGTAACAAACAAGCTTCTAGAAGAGGATATGAGGGTATTCAGTGAAGGGTTTAAGTAAAGCTGAAACAGTGTTCAGAAAAGTTTTCTATTCCAGAAGAAACATACTGTATATTCTGGCGTATAAGACTACTTTTTAACCCTTGAAAATCATCTGAATAGTCAGGGGTCGTCTTATATGCCGGGTGTGATTGATGCCGGGTGATACGCCCTATTCTGTTCCCAACTCTCAGATCTCGCTGCTGAGGACTGTAGTGAAGCAACGCAGGCGCACATTTGTGAGATCTGAGAGGCAGAGGAGGTAAATAGGATACAAGGGCGGGGCCAGACGAGTGTAAGAGGCGTGTTTTATGGGCACAGCGCCATCTATTCTTCCATACCGCTCTGATAAACATGGAGAGCTGACCAATCCACTTATGCTGGGCATACACGGTGAGATAATGTGCCGGAATCGAACCAGCGGCTCGATGCCGGCACGTCACCGCTCGTGCGTGCGGATCGATTCCCGGTATCGATCCGCCACGGTGATCGGACACGTCGGATATTATCAATCGAGCCATCAGCGGCTTGATTGGAAAGAACTATCGTGCCGTGTACGCCCAGCATTAGGGAGAGGGAGAGTTGACCAATATTGTTATATACTGGGTACCACATACAGTACAGCACCAGTATCTGTTCATACACAGCACCAGTATCTGTTCATAGCACCAGTTTATGATGTTTTTTTTTTTCATTTTTATTTGGTGTGTGTTGGAAGAGGGGTAGTCTTATACGGCGAGTATATCCCAAACTCTATTTTTACTGGAAAAGTTGGGGGGTCGTCTTATACTCCCAGTCGTCTTATACGCTGCTATTAGTGAAGTGTGCTGCTGATTGGCTGTGTTTGCTGTAATCAGCGGTCTCCGTGGAAGCAGATCCTGTCCCTTCCTGTTTGTATGTTACTGGACATTGTTATGGCTACTCATATCCAGGGGGAAAAGTACGAGGGGATGATGACAACATCCTGGCTTTGCCCCCCTTCAGATCGAGAAGCGAGTGTGGGGGCATATTGTCGCCTAATATGTTAGTATGTAAATATGCAAATATCAGGCGTTTGCGATTCTCAAGGGTTCTTTTACACTGCAAATCGCAAATCTGATTTCCCATTCCGATTTTCACTGGATACCAGCAACACAAGACGAATAACGCAGAAAAATGCAGCATGCAGGTCTTTATTTAATCGCATAAAAATTCTGTTGTGGTTTTGGCCTGAGCCAATTGTCGTCCTGCCACATTTTGGATCTGATTTTGAGCTCCTATACGGAGTATAGTAGGTCAGTCACAATCGTATTAGTCTAAATTGGTTTGAAATGCATTCAAATCGCAGCACAATTGTGATTGCGATTGTGTTTCATAGTGGACAAGAGCCCTGCAACTACAGTATTTTTTTTTTCTTTTCAAGGCATGAGAAAGTTAGTTAAGAAATTTTTATTCTTCCAGCGGAATTCACAATTCACAAACTCATCTGAGGGATGCAGAGCCTCCGAGGACAGGAAGGAGAATGGCTGCCGGTGTCTGGATCCCGGAGGAGGTGAGTTGAAGTGCTGCCATGCTGCTGCTGCCTTCCCTTACCTCCTGGCGATTACCCTGAGTCAGGCTCGTGATTACCTCTCCTGGCTTCTTTTTTCCAACCCAAGCCTGACTCGGGGCTACCACCACGGGGGTTAATGTTAGTTCCCTGTTAAACCTCCCAGATTTTTCATTTCTAGTAAAGATATGTAAGAGACTCTGCCATTACTCACACCATTTTCGTAAGTGATGCAGCCATTCCAGAATAATTCCCCTTGAAGAAGTCGGTCATGTGACTTAGGATCTATCCACAAAAGCCTGCGGCTGCAAGGAGAGTGGGTGTTCTTGTTCTGGGCGCAGAGCTCTCCTCCTGCTGCTTAGACACTAAGGTCCAGTTCACACAGGTGTAAAAGCATCATTTATTTAAGAATGGAAGCGGTTGTTCAGACGACGGTTGCAGCATTTGTGCAATTGTCACAGTAGATCCTTCATCTCGCCCTGGACGCAGCGTGCAGCGTCTCTGAGTCGTTTGCATCTGCCCACAATGTGGAAGAAACTTGCAACAGCTGGTAATCGCTTGCCACTGCTCTGCTTGTCGACTGCCTGCTTTTCTGGTCTCCCTGCATTGAAATGTACCGCAGAGGAAACACTCCCAAACACATTCAAAGCTTCCTGAAAAAAACCTCATAATATTGCCAGCGATTTAAAGTGTTAAAACACACCACTCAGAGGGGTCAGATGATCTGTGCTGATGGACTGGCTTGTTGGGGGTGTCAAGCCACCTTCTCACCCATCCCAATCAGGATTAGGGGCGGGGTCACCTGCCACTCAACCTCCCCTCCTGTAGTTGTCAGTTTAGGGGCATGGCCAGTGGTGGGGGAGGAGTCTGGACAGCTGGCTTGCAGCTGAAGCCCACAGCCTGTCCATCACAGGAGACAATACCAGAACAATGATCACATGACATCAGGGCAGTTTAAGGGGCCCTGGGGCCACAGGGCAAACTTAGTGTGGGGCCCTCCTTTCCCCCACAGTTTCCTCCTGATCACTAATAATAATAATTTGCCTCACCGGGATTGCACTTTTATTTAGCTTTCCTGTATGACAAGAAGACACCCAGCACTAGGGGAAGAGGAAAACAAGGGTGAATGAGGGAGGGCTGGTGCACACCAAGTGCAGTGATTTGAAAAGCGCTTGGCTAATGTTACCCTATGACGGTGTTCTCACAGCAGGCAGCAGCATTGTTTTTTTTTTCAAAATCACAAACACACAGCATATGGTATGTTTTTGAGCGATTCATTCAAAAATCACTCTGAAAAAAAAAAAAATCGCTTCACAAAATTGCACTTACAAATTGCTAGTGATTGCTATTCTGATTTTGGCGTGCACTAGCCCAGAGAGAGAAGGAGTGGAGAGAAATTGAGAATAGCCTGAGACGGAGCAGAGAGCTCATCTGTATTGCAGTCCCACATCACACAGAGGCTATTTGCCTGTAATAGGACTCCTGTCTCTGCCAGTCTCTCACACAAGTCAGAAAGCAGCCCTCCTGGAGTCTAGGGACTGTCAAAAACTTTTCAACTTGTTTAACACCTTAACCACACATGCAGTCATTATAACAATGGGGAGAGACCAGACAGATATTTTCCCACAGACCCTCCAGGCAAGCTCTGCATCATGCTGTGTATATTTACCAGCTTGCCTGCCCTGGAATTGCACTTTTATCAGCTAGCCTAGTGTTTCACATTGCCTTACAACAACAAACCTGAATACACCAGACACTGGACTGGCCCTAAATCACTGAATAAAAGGCAGCCTGGGGGGAGATTGCCCCCCTTCCCCCAGCACTAGAGAAAGGGGGAAAGCAAGGGTGAATGAGGGAGAGATGAGGAGTGGAGAGCTTGAGATAGGGCTGGTGCACACCAGAGCGGTTCTGGAGCGTTTTTTAAAACACTTGCAGGGGGAAAACCGCTTGGCTAATGAAAGTGAATGGGATGGTGCACACCAGAGCGGCTCGTTTTTTCCCTAAACGCAAACTCCCGGGCTGCTGCATTTTTGAGATTTCTGAGGCGTTTCTGCCTCAATATAAAGTATAGGAAAGTGGAAAAACGCTCTGAAAAATGCTAGATCAGAGCAGTTTTCCAGGCGTTTTTGTTACAGAAGCTGTTCAGTAACAGCTTTACTGTAACAATATATGAAATCTGCTACACAAAAACGTTCCAAAAACGAAAACCTCTCTAAACATGCCTAGAATCGCTCTGAAATCTGGTTCAAAAACCTCTAGCATTTTGCAGATCTGCTAGAGGTGTTTGGTGTGCATTGTCTGGGCCATAGAGCAGAGAGCATATCTGTATTGCAATCCCACATGACACAGAGGCTAGTTGCCTGTAATGTGTCTCCTGTCCTTGCCAGCCTCTCACACAAGTCAGAAAGCAGCCCACCTGGAGTCTAGGGACTGTCAAAAACTTTTCAACCTGTGAAATACCTTATGTAGCTGTCCACATCAGTCTTTACAATAGTGAAAGAGCTGAGTTTTTCCCACAGACCCTGCAGGAGGCAATCCTCTGTACAGTTACCAGCTTGCCAGCTGCTTCAGTGATTTCAGGGAATTTTTTTTAAAGGTGCAGGAGGTATTCCAGACATCCAGCTAGCCATTCACCTTTTCTTGCACACAGTCACAGCATGTCTCTATCCCTCAGCCCCCTCTCCCAGCAGATCAGGGGACATCTGCAGGCTGATGCTGTCAGAAAGATAAGATGCAATGCACAGTGAGTCAGTGTTCCTGGCTGCTTCCAGCCTTGTCAGCACACAACCCCCCTCTCCCAGTGCAGTGAGTAACACAGACTCACTGAGATGTGTCCATGCTCTGGGCTGCTTCTGCTTCACAGTCTGCCCCCCTGCTTGTACACACAGACACTATCACTATACCTCACAGATCAGCAGCCGCTGAATGCCTGGGGGTGGGCAGCGGAACTTCCTGAAGTGTGCTGGTAGGCGGGGCAGCCTGCATACACATGACTTGAACTTTCAAGCCTCTTTAGTAAAAACAAATAAACAGCAGTGGGGAAAACAACTCTGTCAGCAGGGGGCCGTTGAAGTGGTTGGGGCCCTAGGGCAAATGCCTAATCTGCCTGAATGGTAGCGCTGACTCTGCATGACATGACCACCACTTTTTTAAAGTGAACCCGATGTGAGAGTGATATTGAGGCTGCAATATTTATTTCCTGTTAAACAACACTCGTTGCTTGGCTGTCCAGCTGATCTATATGGCTACAGCAGTATCTGAATCACACCAGAAACAAGCATACAGTTAATCTTGTTAATGTCAGATGCACCTGATCTGCTGCATGCTTGTTCAGGGGCTATGGCTAAAAGTATTAGAGGCAGATAATTAGCAGGGCTGCCAGGCAACTGGTATTGCTTAAAAGGAAATAAATATGGCAGCCTCCTTTATCCTTTTCATTGTGGGTTCACTTTAAACAAGATCAAAGTATATGGAAAGCTGTTATAAGCCTGGTGCTAATCTAGAGGGAGGAGAAAGGCGTATGTTACATTAATAATGTTTCTGATTGGATGGGGGCTCTTCTTTTCACTTTGCTAAACTGTAATTCTATGTGATCATCTACTGTATATTTCTAAGTTCACAAATTGCAGTATGCCTACTACAGCTGGCGCCACGCATAGGTTCCCGGGGGGGGGGGGGGGGACTACAAGTTATCAGAAATTCATTATTGCAAGTTTTGTCATTTCAAAATGTTATATCAACTATAAACAAACGCTAATAAGTTAGTTTTACTGGTTAAAGAAAACCAGAGCCGAAGCTTCAGAAACTGATACTCACCTAAGGAGAAGGCGAGTCAGGCAAAAACGGTGCAGGAAATTTGGGTACACCAGGTCCATCATAGGCCATAATGTGAATTACAGGTATAGCGGTGGTCAGTAATTTGGGTGTGGTCAAAAGACAGAGCCCAAATTACGATAAATGCAGAGTTCCCCAGAGTCCATAGAGGGGAAATAGTAATTAAAATGAACCTCCGGACTAAAAATCTACTCAGCAGCACTGAAAAGGCTCGGTGTTTCTTTAACAGTTTCACAGCATCAGAACTTTATTTTTCTTACCAAAGCATCATTTTTAGCTGCATTTTTAGCTAAGCTCCACCTATCAAAGAAAACTGCCGGCGGTTTTTCCCTGATGCTGTGAAAAGCAGGATGGGATTTCCTATGTTGTTATTCACGTTGCCTAGCAACTGGGAGGGGTGATCAGGACACAGGACAGTTGGAACTGTGTCTCATGCTCCCTGTCACCTCCTTTCAACCAAAAAGATGGCTGCCCCCATGAAATCAAACATTAGCCTGTTCTTTTAAAACAGGGTGGGTAAGAGATTATATTACCTATCTATTTTAATTAACATAACTAATGTAACTTAATGACAGTATGTTTGTTTAGGCTGGAGTTCCTCTTTAACGCTGCTGGGACTTTTGCATGAGCAGAGTAAGCCATTTTTGCGGCTTTACCCTGTGCCCAAATGTCCCGGCACCTTAATTTCATGAATGTGGAGAGGGGGCCCTCTGCATCCTAATAAGGCTTCCCTCGCTGTCCTCTGGTCCCCCAACTGCCGCTCACTGACCCTCCAGCTGATCAGAGCTGCACTCCTCCTCTAGGCTCCAGTACACTTTAGAGTACACCTGTAACAAAAAACAGCCCCTATGGGGCACTTTCCTCAGTAGGGGAAGCCTCAGGATCCTAATGAGGCCTCCCTGTCCTCTGTAGCCTCGGGGATCCAGCTTTGGCTACCCTGAAAACTCCCCCAACAAGCGCCAACAAGCACTGCGCAGGCGTAGCAGTATTTACCTTTTGGTCTCCAGTGCAGGCGCAGTAGAAGCTTTCCCACCGGGCTTCGGTGTATATAGCCGAGCCCCGTCGGGTGTGTTCTACTACACCGGCATTGGCGACTTGCGTCCAGTGATGGGCCGAAATTTCGCATATGCAAAATTTTGCATCAAAATTCGCATTTTCGCATCGTAATGCAAAATTACGGGGAAAATCGTAATCAATCTCATATGTAATTTTTTATTTAAAGGGAACCAGAGATGAACGATTCACACAAAATAAACATATCAGTTGATAGCTTGTAAAGAATAAATGCTCTACCCGATAATTTTGCCACTCTGGTGTGCCTTTTTGAGTGCTTTTTATGCATTATTGCTCCAGGAAATATCCAATATGGCCGCCGGCTCATATTCCTTCTGCTTCCAGGTTATAAGGTGTTCTGGATGTGCTGTCTAGGCTATATGAGACTATAGACAAGCAGGGCTGCTGTAGGCTTTCATCTGTGTTTTTCAACTTCATATTCTGGTATGCTGTGTGGCTGCCTGTAGGAAGTGTCTCTCATAGTAATGAAACTGCATACAGTAGATAATAATGACAGGCTGCACAGACAGAGCACACAGATCACACAGATCACACAGCCACACTTGTCTGTTTTCCTGCAGCAGCAGCCCCATCCCATGTCATAACAGCTCTCAGTATGTAAAGCATGAAATCTAAGCCAGGAGGGGGGAGGCTTGGGCTTGAAAACACTCCACAGAAGAGTGACTCAGCTATAATGATTCCAGGTCAAACCTCGACTGAATAGTCGGTGGATTCTTATCACAGTTGATAACAGATAGATTAGACTGAGAAGAATACAACTAAAAGCAGGGTAGGTGTTTACTGTCATGTTCCCACTGATAAATGTAATAAAATACATGAGGGTGCTTCGTCTCTGGTTCTCTTTAAGTATTTCTAAAGCGCCGACATATTACGCAGTGCTGTACAGAGTATATTGTCTTGTCACTAACTGTCCCTCAGAGGATCTCACAATCTAGTCCCTGCCATAGTCATATGTATGTATCGTGTAGTGCATGTATGGTCTAGGGCCAATTTTTGGGGGGAAAGCCAATTAACTTATCTGTATGTTTTTGGGATGTGGGAGGAAACCAGAGTGCCCGGAGGAAACCCACACAGACACGGGGAGAACATACAAACTCCTTGCAGATGTTGACCTGGCTGGGATTCAAACCGGGGACCCAGCGCTGCAAGGCGAGACCGCTACCCACTACGCCACCATGCTGCCCAATATGTAATAGTAGTATTTCATAATTTCGCATAATTTTCACGCAATTTTGCGGAATTTTGTTCCGACTTTGGCAATTAATAGCAAAGCCCCATACATGCTATTGCTACCAAGATTGGTACATACAGATTATTGAGTACAAGCCAAAAAAAATAATTTTTTTAAAAGACCTTGTAGTTTTTGAGAAAATCGATTTTAAAAATGAAAAGAAAAATGGTTTTTTTTAAACTGTTATGTTTTGCAAGTTTAAAAACCATTTTCTCTTTGCATTTTTTAAAATCGATTTTCTCAAAAACTATATTGTCTTTTTGGAAAAATCTTTTTGTCCCTTGTAGCCACTATTCCCTTTAACATAGGTAGCACTTTTGGTGTCAGTAGCCTGTATGGGGCCTTTGCTATTAACCTCTATAGTTGGCACAAAATGATGAAAATTTTCATGTGACATTACGAATGACTACAAAATCAATTTAGTTTGCAAATCGTAATTCCGTATAGGCGTAATTGTGAAAATGTACGCGAAATTTCGCGAAATCGTAATTTTGCTGATTACGTTCATTACTGCTCGCACCTGCACAGCAGAGCAGACCCAATGGGGCGCAGCTATTTCCGCTGGAGCCCAATCGGAAAGCTGCTTCTGCGCCTGCTCTGGAGACCAAAAGGTAAATATTGCCGCACATGGAGCTCGGGAGCTGTCAGTGATGGATTCAGGAAGCAGAAGAGGACCGGGTGGAGGGGGTGGGGTCTCATAAGGATCCAGAGGCTCCCCCATTCCGAGGTAAGTATCCCCCAGGGGGTGTTTTTTTTACATTACAGATTTCCTTTAAAGAGGCAATGTAGTGATATGGTCGAATGGTGTAAATTATTCATTTTTTTAATGGTAATTTTTTTCTAGTTTCAGCATTCAAAATCCTTCCTACAGCTATATATTGCTTCATATTTGTATGTAGCCCCACCCTCCCAGTGATGCTTAGCCTAGGTGGTTTAGCTATGCAGAATTTTCCTCCCAAAGCATTCTGGGAGAGCAGGCTTTATTTCCACTCACTTAGGGAATTCTCAAAAACAAACATTCTGCAGAGCTGCACCTGACAGGACTAAGGATGTCACCACCTGTTCATCTTGTAAATCAGGGTGAGGAAAGCTTTTGGAATGGGTGAAAACTGACTAAATAAAACTATAAATGCATATTGTAAAATAAATAAATAAGAAATTGTATCTGTTATGTTATTCTCACTATGTTTCCTCTTAAACGCAAATCTGCAGTGACAAAAAAAGGTCCCACCTAAAAACATACCCACCTATGGAGAGGGAAGGCTCGGAATCCTATAGAGTCTTTCCAGTCCTCTTACAGTGTCCTGGTTCTAGTACTGATCTCCGTGATAATTAGTGCCCTCGGAAGCACTTGCCTCCCTGAGCACTTCTAAAGAGGGGCGGCACCATTCTGAGCATGCCTCTCACATTTGCAGTACCGAGCTGCCCGCCTTGGAAGCACTGGGGGTCGGGGATGGGGTGTTCCCGAGGATCCCCGATGGTGTATTTACCCAGCTCGTCCAATATATCCAACGGGGGTGACAGCACTGGAGCGAGGGGAGCACGTGAGGACTAGGAAGGCTCTATAACATTGGGCAAAATCTGGCCCTCAGAGCCATTAAATTTGGCCCTCAAGTGGTTTCCCACTTTCCATTATATCTGGCCCACTCTAGACCACCAGGGAAGCCATATGGGAGAGGTAGGGGGAAACCACTAAACACTAGGGAACTGTATAGGGGAGCGTGGGGGCCTCCAGACACCAGGCAACTGTATTGGGGTTGGAGGGGAGCCATTAGACACCAGGGAACTGTATAGGGGTTGGATGGGGGCCATTAGACACCAGGGAACTGCATAGGGGTTGGAGGGGGCTTTTAGACACTAGGGAACTGTATAGGGGTTGGATGGGGGCCATTAGACACCAGGGAACTGCATAGGGGTTGGAGGGGGGCTTTTATACACCAGGGAGCTGTATAGGGGTTGGAGGGGGCTTTTAGACACCAGGGAACCGTATAAAGGAGGGTGGGGGCCTCTAGACACCAGGGAGCTGTATAGGGGTTGGAGGGGGGCATTTAGACACTAGGGAACTTTAAAGGGGTTGGAGGGGGGCTTTTAGACACCAGGGAACTGTATAGGGGTTGGAAGGGGCCATTAGACACCAGGGAACTGTATAGGGGTTGGAGGGGGCCATTAGACACCAGGGAACTGTGTAGGGGTTGGAGGGAGGCCATTAGACACCAGGGAACTGTATAGGGGAGAAAGGTGGCCAGTAGACATTGAGGCTGGCCTGTGACTTGGTCCCATTGTACAACTTCAGCCCACTTTGTATTTGAGTTTGACACCCCTGCTCTATAAGATCCAGAGGGTCCTGTCCCACAAGCGAACGCATGCACAAACCCAATTTCATGCACGCACTACAACGGAGAACATGACGGCGAGAAGATGCAATTTGACACATATCAGCGTGGCTAATTCTAATTCACCTGATGGGAAATAGCTTGCACCGTGCGATTAAACGTTCCAGGAGGCGTTACAATGTAATGCTCTGTAATGCTTTAACTACAGTCAGTAACATGAAAGCCAATAGACCTTCATGCTACCTTGCTCGCCACATCCTTGATTCACTAAGCGTGATGACTGCTATCACGGCAGTTGTCATGCGATCTGCTACGTGTGAAGGTGTGTGCGCGTAAAGGATTACTCTACGTGATAAACGAACGTTTGTGCGTCATCGCGTGCGTGTTTCCGACAGCACAGTTCCCAGTGTGAAAGCAGCCAGAGACCTCCCTCTCCAGGTATGTGACTTTTTTTCCTTCAGGCTTCATTATCACTTCAAAGAACACTGGAATTGTGACCCCACAAATAGGCCCTGTTCACATTATAAATCGCTAGCGCTATTTCAAGCGCTGAGTAATTTTTTGAGATTTTTAAAATCGCCTTTCCCTACGCTTTATAAACGCTTTTCTAAGCGCTTTTGCCGGGCAATTTTTTTTTAACTTCCTGACGTCAGGAAATGAACTCTTTGACCTCGAAAAGAATAAATACAATGGGATTGATTGACTAAACCGTGCTAATGAATTTTTGCACGCAAAAATTCATGATTGCACGTTAAAACTGTTACGCACGTCATAAAGCGCGCAAAACGCTAGCGCGGCCGTGATAGTAGTTAACATGGTTTCGTGAATTAATCCCAATCTATTGATTCGTGAACGCGCTGGGGAACTCACTATACAAAGCGATTTTTCAAGAGTTTTGCGATTTCCCTATACCTTCCATTATAGCCAAATTGCCCCGAAAATGGTACAGGCATCGCTTTGGGGTGTACATCGCAATTGAACCGCTCATATGTGACCACTCTCATAGGGAATCATTGCACAAGCACTTTTGGGGTGATTTTGAAAATCGCTGGCGCTTAAAAAAAATGAAAACGATCTAGATGTGAATAAGCCCATATACTGTATTTACATACAGCACATGCGTCCGGGGGTGCTTGCGATGAAGTTCCCCAGAGTAAGGTAAACTTCTCAGTAAATGAGGGAAATGTCCCGTGAGAGTTTTGTAGAAACACTGCCCTGAGTGATAAACTTCTTACACGACATCAGAAGGTTACTCTGCGATCCCTGCGCTCTGAGCATCTATGAGAGTATTAAGTCATCACCGTCCTCACAGCTGCCAAAAAACAAAAATCCCCTTGTTGTTTTTTTCTCTCCTTGACAATGAAATCTGCACACTGAACACACAGCACAGCGAGCCCTGAACATGGCACAAAAAGATCCAGCACACGCAGAGTTAACACATTCAAATGATGAGCAAGCCTTCTGCCCAATCCCAGCACGCCTAGGGCATTTTCAAAGCACAGGAACCAATCACAGCGCGGAGGGGAGGGACTCCTAACACTGGAGAGCCTTACTATTTTTTTCCCCCTCTCTCTCCATCATTTCACCTTTTTTTTTTTTTTTTTCCCTGTAGTTTAGTAAATGACTGCAGTAAGGAGTATGCTAAGAAGTGCAAGCTTGCCCTGACAGAGCATGGGGCTGGGATCAGGCTAAAGGCAGAGCATGGCCACACTGATCTGCTGCTCTCCTCCCAATTACATGCCCCAGGACTGTGAAACTTAACATAAATCCAAGCCTGTGCTTTGCTGGAACGGCCTCCTCCCCCCTTCACTAGGCAATGGGACAGTCACAGGCTGGCTGCAGGGAAGGCTGAAGAAGTCCTGCTGGGAGTATTAGGGGGTCTCGTGTTGCCCTGGAGGGTCCCCCCCTCCTCCCCACCCTCTGTCTGAGATCCACCACCGGGGATGGCAGGAATACTCTACTGCTACTATTGGAATACAGCAGTGATCAGCAGGTCCTAGGACTCGCCTGCCTGGCCAGGGAGCTGTTCAGTCACTTTTTGGGCAGGAGCTCGTCCTATGCTGCAGGCTGAGGCACACAGCCGCTGTCCGCGGTGCTGATCTGTTCTGCGCTGTCCGAGGTGCTGATCTCTCTCCTGCGCTGTCCGAGGTGCTGATCTCTCCTGCGGTGCTGCTGATCTGTTCTGCGCTGTCCGAGGTGCTGAATCTCTCCTGCGCTGTCCGCGGTGCTGATCTCTCCTGCAGTGCTGCTAATCTGTTCTGCGCTGTCCATGGTGCTGATCTGTTCTGCTCTGTCTTTAGTGCTGAATCTCTCCTGCGCTGTCCGAGGTGCTGATCTCTCCTGCGCTGTCTTCAGTGCTGAATCTCTCCTGCTCTATCTTTGGTCCTGATTGCTCCTGCGCTGTCCTTGGTGCTGAACCCCCCCTGCGCTGTCCAGCCTGATTCCCGGACACCCGCCAGCATGTGCAGCCTCAGCGCTCTGGGCATCTACCTATGGGAGACCCTCGTATTCTTCAGGTAAGCTTATGATCATTCTATCTCAGTCTATTGCTGCTCATATCGCAGAGGGGCTTCTTTCCTGCCAGTCTATGTATGTATGTGTGTGTGTGTGTAACGTGTGACCGGTACACTTAACAAACCTATCCGAGGGACTTTATGCAATTAGTGCTGCAAAATCCGTAACCGCAGTGCTGATGAAAACACCGTATAGAGCCCCCTCTGTTATCCTGCGGGAGTGCGGCCACTGCTGGAAGTCTGGGGGTACTGCAGCCACCGGTCTGCCACTGTCTCGTTTTACCCTTCTGTTTTTTTTATTTCTTAAACGTGCCTTTTAGAATATTAAATATTAGGAGAGAGAGGCATGATCAGGCGTGTGCAGAGAATGATATGATTGGGCCTGACACCATAAATTAGGCTTCAGTGGACAAGGTAACCTTTATCCTGGATGATAAGGGGCTGGTTCTGTTTACAGCTGGTCAAGGCTGCAACCTTTGCTATAAAATTGCTATTAATTATATACAACCCCCCATATAAAAACTACCACAAAAGGGGAAATATAGGTTGATCCATAAAGGATTGCAATTTTGGAATATTCATATTTTCATTGATTAAAAATGAATGTGTTGGAGTCACATTGTATGATGGTCATTTACTATCATCGTTTTTATTATTATTTTCACGTTCCGCTCGTCGATGTCAGCCTGCGAACGCTTTTCGCAAATGAAATCGGTGATGCAGTAGAGAATTTCCAAGGGGGTCGTTAATCACTTTTGTCAGAGTTAAGTCATCACCCCCGGAAGCCAGATGCAATCTCTCTCATACGTTTAGCAATGATACTTTGTCATTTATAATTTTTTTTCTTCTCACCCCCCCCCCCTCCTCTCCCAAATCAAGGGCAACCTTAGAGGCAAAAATTAGTTTGTATTAATCGCCTGATCTTTCACTTCAAATCGTTCCCCGCAGACTGATCAATACGATTTATTACTGGTAGCGCGCTTGTTTTGCCGCAAGGAATATTTTACGCTGCGTGGTAAAAATAGGTTGCACCTGATTGTAGAAATGTATTGTGTGTTTTGCAGGTGGCTGGGATGGCATATTTGGATTGTTAAGAATTCACAACCAGGACAGAAATGTTTGCCCAGTCAGTGTATGATTGATTAAGGAGGGTAGTTTCAGCGTCATATTTTTGGCTGCGTTTCTGTTCGGGCGAAATGTTGATGAATGGTGCGATGGTGAGAACAACTGGAATAAAGTATAAATTAGTATAGAAGAGGCCCAGTATATACTGCTAAGTAAAGAAAAACAAAAGGAATGTGCCTGGTAGTATGGATAGAGGCAGAGTTTGGTTCTGTCCTGCTGAATTTGAATTCCCTCTAAATACAGGCTCAGGGTGTTTTTACATTCACCTATAACAGCAGCCAACCATAACATGATCTTGCCTAGTTCACTAATCAGAGGTGCTCAACAAACTCTCTTAGTTATACACTTTGAGGCCTTGTTTACACAGATGGCTGGTGTATGGTATTTCCAGTATGTACTCTTAAAGTGGCCTCTAATGATCCAATTTCTAGCAAAAAATCTTTTGAGCGATCAGATAATTCTGATCGGAAGAAAAATCGTTCACTACACCATGAACAAACTCATCTTTGCTTCATATCGATCACAACCAACTAGAAAATCCAAATTTTGGTTTGACCAAAATCCAATCAGACGACTATTTTTATAATCGCTTGTACTCAATCAATGGAGATTATTTACAACCAATCCGATCAGAATTTATTATCGCTCGAACAATTTTTCGCTAGAAAATTGTCCCGTTTGTGGCCACCTTTAGTCTGTAGCACTGGTTCTCCAAGTGTAGTTTGAGAACCACCAGTGGCATCTAGGGACACACACCAACCTTTATCTACATCTGACTGACAAGCGATCCAATCAAAATAATCAGTTGGTCTGTTGATCAGTACTGTAGTTATTTGGCCTGCTGACCAATAGCAAACAACCAATACACACTTGTAAAGTGATAGGGTGTGCTGCTGTCATCGGTCTAAAGCAGGCATGGGTAAAATTGGCCCTCCAGCTGTTAAGGAACTACAAGTCCCACAATGCATTTGCCTTTATGAGTCATGACTGTGGCTGTCAGACTCCTGCAATGCATTGTGGGACTTGCAGTTCCTTAACAGCTGGAGGGCCAAGTTTGTCCATGCCTGGTCTAAAGCCTAGTACACACTTTCAATTATGATTGGCCAATCACTGACCAATTTCACCACCTCCATGTATGATGAGGGTCAACAGATATCGAATACTATGAGCAGATTGTGAAGGTCAACTCTCATATTACATGGAGGTAATAAAATAATTCAGTGATTGGCCAATCATAATTTAAGGTGTGTACCAGGCTTTAGGGTACATACACACATCCAATTTTGATTGGCCGATGACTGGCCAGTTTTATCCATGTAGTATGAGAACTAACAGATTTTAAATACTAGGAACAGATTGGGTACGTAAGCTCCTGTACTACATGGGAGTGGTAATATTGGGCAATCATTGGCCAATCAAAATTGGATGTGTGTATGCACCTTTACACTTGTATGTTCACATAAATGAGTAAACAACCAATAAATGTACTTTTAAGGGAGCAGAAGACCCACCATAACTTGGCAGGAACCATAGGTTAAACAAAAGGGCCATCCTACACATATGCATGTTGATTCGACTTATGATTGATTACTGATTAGTAAATTGCTTGGAATGATCATTTTTTTAGGGATCTGATTTTGTGTACCAACCATAAATCTTTGTAGACACTTTTAATTATAATTGGCCAATCACTGACTAATTTTACCATCTTAATGTAGTATGAGGGGCAAAAGATATTAAATACTATGAGCAGATTGTGTAGGTAACTTCTTATACTACACAGAGGTGGTATTATTGGTCAGTGATTGGCCAATCATATTCAAAAGCTTGTACCAGGATTAAAGTGAACCAGAGACGAAGCACCCTCATGTATTTTACCATATATATCAGTGGGAACATTAGAGAAAACACCTACCCTGCTCTCTGTTCCTACCTGCTCAGGAATCATTATATCTGAGTCATTATAGCAGAGCCAGCAGGGGGCAGGCTTGGGCTTGAAAAGAAATCACAGAAGACAGACTCCGCTATAATGATTCCTGAGCAAAGCTAGACTGAATGCTCAGTCGGAGATTTTATCAGAGCTGATAACAAGCAGACTTAGCAGTGAAGGATGAAACAGAGAGCAGGGTAGATGTTTTCTTTAATGTTCCCACTGATATATATGGTAAAATACATGAGGGTGCTTCGTCTCTGGTTCACTTTAAGTGTATGGTAGGTGGTAAAAAAAAACAACTTATGTTAGTCTATACTCTTCAGTATGTTGTGGTTGATTGGGGAACGCGGTTAGCAGGTGAGCAAAGGACATTTACTGTTGAGGCTTCCCCAAGATCTTGCTTGGACTTTTAATTAGGGATTTTATTGCTTTTTTTGAACCCACTGGGGAGATTAAAAGAGTAAAGGAAGAAGGAAAGATGGCTGGCACTGCAGCATGATGTAGTCACAATGTACTTACAACTTTGATGTGACACATAATCTGATGGAGTACAGTGAGTCTAGGGGGTACAGCAGTTATGGTTGCCGTTAGTGTGAGTATCGGGGTGTGCTCCAAGACATGGAAATCCATAGACGTTGAACTTCAGTATGCACCTAGATAGTTGAGTCTGGCACTACTCCTCACATTAAAGGGGAACTTCAGCGTAAACAAACATACTGTCATTAAGTTACATTAGTTATGTTAATTAAAATAGATAGGTAATATAATCTCTTACCCACCCTGTTTTATAAGAACAGGCAAATGTTTGTGACTTCATGGGGGCAGCCATCTTTTTCATGGGGGCAGCCATCTTTTTGGTTGAAAAGAAGTGACAGGGAGCATGAGACACAGTTCCAACTACTGTCCTGTGTCCTGATCACCCCTCCCAGCTGCGCACACTAGGCTTCAAATCTCAAATTCAAAATAAAAAAAACAAAACAAATTTGCACCAAAACAGCAGTAGGAGAACAACAACATCAGAAATCCCATCATGCTTTGCACAGCATCAGGGGGGAAAAAATTCCCGGGAAGTTTTCTTCTGTGCAGATAAAAATGAGGCTTGGGTAATAAAAACAAAGTTCTGATGCTGTGAAACTGTTAAAGAAACACCGAGCCTTTTCAGTGCTGCTGAGTAGATTTTTAGTCTGGAGGTTCACTTTAAGTTAAATTGCTGTCCATTCTAATAGTAATGTATGAAGCTTGTATTAAAAATCGACAATTGACATACCATAAGCAGACGTAGGCTGTGGAGGAGCAAGGCGGTTTGGGCCGCCACACAACTGTTTCACGTGGTCCGCGGGGCCACATAGCCTCTGAAGACGCGGACCACTCGAAACAGTTATGGTATGTCGTTTTTTAATACAAACTTCATACATTACTATTAGTTTGGACAGCAATTTAACTTAATAAAGCGTTTTAAATGTGAGGAGGAGAAGTGCCAGACTCAACTATCTACGTGCATACTGAGATTGAAAGTGTACCAGAAGCAAAGTAAAAGGAAAAAAATGACACTTACCTTAGAAGTAGGATGCCTCTAGCAAGTCAGAGGTTTCCCGGATCAGAGCTTGCTGAATAGGTCTCGTGTGGCTTCTCTCCCACTATGGATTAGGCATCTGCAAGTAAGCTCTGCACATGCCCAGTAGACCAAAGTCGATGCATGCACGTGTCCAGTGTGAATGAGTTTGTCCACAATCGGGAGCACAACCAGGAGACAAAGAGGGTCCTGTGCAGGAAAGGTGGGCTCCAGTGAGATCTGGAAAGCCTCTGGATGAGTCAGAGATTTTCTACTACTGAGGTAAGTATCTTAATTCCCCTCCAACCCACCTCCGTCTCACATGTTGCTTTAATCTATTGCTGTGGTAGCTCGAAGGCAGAGAGTGAGCTGGACTACAAAGCTATGTGATCATCATCAATTGGGGTTAGTTCTGCAGTGAGAATACCTGACAATTGTCAGAGGTGACTTCCCTTTCTAATGATCTATATCCCCATCTAGGATTTGTACCCTCACCTCCTGTCCTGATAGGAAGTGGGTACATCTTTTCAACAAAGATAGAGGAAGTGAGGTCCCAGACAAATAAAGTGAGGTCCCATAGAGGTCTCAGATACAGGAAGTGAGGTCACACAGAGGTCTCAGACATAGGAAATAAGGTCCTTTAGAGATTCCAGACACATGAATTGAGGTACCAAAGAGGTCTTAGACATAGGAAACAAGGTCACATAGAGGTCCTATATACAGGAAGTGAGGTACCATAGAGGTCCCAGACATAGGAAATAAGGTCACACAGAGGCCCCAGACACAGGAAGTGATGTACCATAGAGGTCTCAGACATAGGAAGTGATGTACCATAGAGGTCTCAGACATAGGAAGTGAGGTACCATAGAGATCTCAGGCATAGGAAGTGAGGTACCATAGAGGTCTCAGACATAGGAAACAAGGTCACATAAAGGCTTCAGACACAGGAAGTGAGGTATCGTAGAGGTCCCAGACTTATGAAGTGAAGCACCATAGAGGCCCCAGACACAGTGAGGTACCATAGAGGTCTCAGACATAGGAAGTTCGGTACCATAGAGGTCTCAGACATAGGAAGTTCGGTACCATAGAAGTCCCAGACATAGGAAGTTCGGTACCATAGAAGTCCCAGACATAGGAAGTTCGGTACCATAGAGGTCTCAGACATAGGAAGTGAGGTACCATAGAGGTCTCAGACACAGGAAGTTCGGTACCATAGAGGTCTCAGACATAGGAAGTGAGGTACCATAGAGGTCTCAGACATAGGAAATAAGGTCACATAGAGGCCTAAGACACAGGAAGTTCGGTACCATAGAGGTCCGAGATATAGGAAGTGAGGTACCATAGAGGTCTCAGACATAGGAAATTAGTTCCCACAGAGGTCTCAGACATAGGAATATGGAAACAAGGTCACATAGAGGTCTCAGACACAGAAAGTGAGGTATCATAGAGGTCCCAGACATAGGAAGTGAGGTACCATAGAGGTCCCAGACTTGGGAAGTGAGGTACCATAGAGGTCTCAGACATAGGAAACAAGGTCACATAGAGGTCTCAGACACAGGAAGTGAGGTACGATAGAGGTCTCAGACATAGGAAGTGAGTTACCATAGAGGCCCCAGACACAGGAAGTGAGGTATCATAGAGGTCTCAGACAAAAGAAGGGATGTACCATAGAGGTCCCAGACATAAGGCATGAGGTACCATAGAGGTCTCAGACACAGGAAGTGAGGTACCATAGAGGTCTCAGACACAGGAAGTGAGGTACCATAGAGGTCTCAGACAAAGGAAGGGATGTACCATAGAGGTCTCAGACATAGGAAACAAGATCACATAGAGGCCTCAGATACAGAAAGTGAGGTACCATAGAGGTCTCAGGCATAGGAAGTGAGGTAACATAGAGGTCTCAGACATAGGAAACAAGGTCACATAGAGGCCTCAGACACAGGAAGTGAGGTATCATAGAGGTCTCAGACAAAGGAAACAAGGTCACATAGAGGTCTCAGACACAGGAAGTGAGGTACCATAGAGGTCCCAGACATAGGAAGTGAGGTACCATAGAGGTCTCAGACATAGGAAGTGAGGTCCCACAGAGGTCTCAGACATAGGAATATGGAAACAAGGTCACATAGAGACAAAAGAAATACAGAGAGCCCAATATAGTGTAATATGCAAAACAGGGGGTTGGAAATGAAAAGTATACAATGTATATACTCACAAACGTGGGTTACCGCCTAGGTAACCACTGTACAGGCAGGTGAGGAGATTAGACCTGTCCTCACTCAGGATTAAAAGTCGCTCTCTGTAGATAAGGAAAAATGGGGATCAACCCCTCCACCAGGGGTGGATATTGATAATGTAAGAGTGAACAGAGGCACCAGCAGGATAAAAGGTTCTAAAAGGCTTAAAATCCCTCAGGAGGCGGTGGTGGACTCGCCTCCCCGAAGGAGACAAGATACCGTCAGTTTTATGACAACAGGTTTATTAATATACTCCAAAACAAACAGTGCAACGCGTTTCACGGGTATGTTCCCACTTCCTCAGGCAATAAACAGATAGGAGTACACAGTATAGTCACGAATAGTGCGAATAGAGTGAACAGAGGCGCTATTCGTGACCTTGAGACTATACAGTGTACCCCTATCTGTTTATTGCTTGAGGAAACGGGAACATACCCGTGAAACGCGTTGCACTGTTTGTTTTGGAGTATATTAATAAACCTGTTGTCATAAAACTGACGGTATCTTGTCTCCTTCGGGGAGGCGAGTCCACCACCACCTCCTGAGGGATTTTAAGCCTTTTAGAACCTTTTATCCTGCTGGCGCCTCTGTTCACTCTTACAAGGTCACATAGAGGTCTCAGACACAGAGAGTGAGGTATCATAGAGGTCCCAGACTTAGGAAATGAGGTACCATAGAGGTCTCAGACAAACGAAAACAAGGTCACATGGAGGCCTCAGACACAGGAAGTCAGGTACCATAGAGGTCTCAGACATAGGAAGTGAGGTATCATAGAGGTCCCAGACTTAGGAAATGAGGTACCATAGAGGTCTCAGACAAAGAAAATAAGGTCACATAGAGGCCTCAGACACAGGAAGTCAGGTACCATAGAAGTCTCAGACATAGGAAGTGAGGTATCATAGAGGTCCCAGACTAAGGAAATGAGGTACCATAGAGGTCTCAGACAAAGAAAATAAGGTCACATAGAGGCCTCAGACACAGGAAGTCAGGTACCATAGAGGTCTCAGACATAGGAAGTGAGGTACCATAGAGGTCTCAGACAAACGAAAATAAGGTCACATAGAGGCCTCAGACACAGGAAGTCAGGTACCATAGAGGTCTCAGGCACAGGAAGTTCGGTACCATAGAGGTCCCAGACATAGGAAGTGAGGTACCATAGAGGTCTCATACATAGGAAGTGAGGTACCATAGAGGTCTCAGACACAGGAAGTTCGGTACCATAGAGGTCCCAGACACAGGAAGTGAGGTACCATAGAGGTCTCAGACACAGGAAGTTCGGTACCATAGAGGTCCCAGACATAGGAAGTGAGGTACCATAGAGGTCTCAGACACAGGAAGTGAGGACAATCACAGTTTCTCATTAGAGATGGTCAGCGACATGGTTATAATTCTGGTTTGCATGTAAATTTAAGGCAACAACGTTTATGTAGTTTGCAATTGGGCCAATTAAATGCACTTTCTGCTGATTCTGGCTGGCCAATTGATTGTTTCTGATAGAATGCCTTGGTAATCAATTGGAAACAGTCAGAAATGAATGGTCAATTCCATTAACGGCCGAATTCCCTCTGGCCAATGAAATCACATTAATGGAATCAATACTTTTTTTTCAGCTCAATCCCATCAATCTGATTGGATTGGTTAACAGGAATTTGGCCTTTGATGATCATAACCAATCATTTCCCCTCGATTACCGTGGAGATTTCGGAAATGATCGATCGGTTAATGGAACCTTTAGATTATTTATAAGGCCAGCTACACACGCTGCATATCCATTAAAAACAGGATTGCTGCACAATGGAGGGAAAAAGTCGCAGTGTGCACTGGGCTACATTCACAGTAATACATAGTGGTGTGTTGTGTCAGACAATATAATTGTATTACTGATGCAATCAGGATCAACTCCCACTAGGAAAAAAACAACCATACTGTTTCCGCATTGTTGAAACAGATATGTTCATGGATCCCATGTTATGTATAGGATCTGTGTACACTCATCAGTCTGCAATGGATCTGTTTGATCCATTGCAGTAAACGGAATGCAAACATGGAACCTGTGCGATTTTTCCCGGATCGCTGAGAAAGTGGATGCTGACAAAATCAAAGCTTAAAGAGAACCAGAGACAAAGCACCCTCATGTATTTTACCATATACTGTATATCAGTGGGAACATGACAGTAAACACCTACCCTGCTCTCTGTTTCATCCTTCACTGCTCAGCCTGTTTGTTATCAGCCCTGATAAGAATCCCTGACTGAGCATTCAGTCTGGCTTTGTCCCGGAATCATTATAGCTGAGTCTGTCTTCTCTGATGTCTCTTCAAGCCCAAGTCTGCCCCGTTGTAGCTCTGCTTTCCTGCTATGTATCCTTGTAGCAGAAAAGCAGAACCAGACGGGGGCAAGCTTGGGCTTGAAAAGACATCAAGGAAGACTGACTCAGCTATAATCATTACGGGCAAAGCCAGACTGAATGCTCAGTGGGGGATTTTATCAGGGCTGATAACAAACAGGCTGAGCAGTGAAAGATGAAACAGAGAGCAGATTGGGTGTTTACTGTCATGTTCCCACTGATATATATGGTAACATACATGAGGGTGTTTTGTCTCTGGTTCACTTTAAGGAGGCACAATGTCCGCTCTCACTAGGCTGGATGCCGTGTACGTTCCTGCTATACTCACCTGTCTTCTGTGTCTCGGTCTTCCGCCGCTGCTGTCACATTGCTCAACTCCACTGCCCAGGGCAAGCGCTAGTTTATAGATAGATTGGAATCACGGCAGAAGCATCAGACTCCAATTGGACTGCAAAAGACTAATGGGAACCCTGCGAAGTAGCAGCACCACTCAACTCCACTCAATGAACCAATGAAAATCTTCCCTGTTGCTAGGGAGGATCCCCATTGGTGTTTTGCAATCCTGTGTTATCCTGTTTCTGTCCGGCTCACTCCTGTACATAATGCAGAGTGGCAGTGGAGCATTATGCCTCCTCCTGGCCGCAGGACAGGTCCTCTTCACTCTTCTTCAGTGCACAAGCATCGTACAGCCAATCACCACACAGCTTCCATCTCTGCATGTTATGTGACAGGGAGGTGTGATATCTTTGATAAGGTGTGATATCTTTGATAAGGTGTGCTATCTTTGATGAGGTGTGATATCTTTGATAAGGTGTGATATCTTTGATGAGGTGTGATATCTTTGATGAGGTGTGATATCTTTGATGAGGTGTGATATCTTTGATAAGGTGTGATATCTTTGATAAGGTGTGATATCTTTGATGAGATGTGATATCTTTGATAAGGTGTGATATCTTTGATAAGGTGTGATATCTTTGATAAGGTGTGATATCTATAATGAGGTGTGATATCTATGATGAGGTGTTCTATCTTTGATAAGGTGTGATATCTTTGATAAGGTTTATTTGAAACTTACATTGTCAGCCTCATGCAAATCCAAAACTTGCACCGCTCTTTGGGGTTGGTTCACTAAACCGTGATAACTCAAATATCACACCTTATCAAAGATATCACACCTTATCGAAGTTATCACACCTTATCAGAGTAGCATAGCGAGTGCTACAAACTTATGCCTGCTAATTGGCAATGGCACTCATCCTGCCCTGAGCCCCTGTGGGTTCATAGCGCTCGCTATGCTACTTTGATAAGGTGTGATAACTTCGATAAGGTGTGATATCTTTGATAAGCTGTGATATCTTTGATAAGGTGTGATATCTTTGATAAGCTGTGATATCTTTGATAAGGTGTGATATCTTTGATAAGCTGTGATATCTTTGATAAGGTGTGATATCTTTGATAAGCTGTGATATCTTTGATAAGCTGTGATATCTTTGATAAGGTGTGATATCTTTGATAAGCTGTGATATCTTTGATGAGGTGTGATATCTTTGATAAGCTGTGATATCTTTGATAAGGTGTGATATCTTTGATAAGGTGTGATATCTTTGATATGGTGTGATATCTTTGATGAGGTGTGATATCTTTGATAAGGTGTGATATCTTTGATAAGGTGTGATATCTTTGATGAGGTGTGATATCTATGATGAGGTGTGATATCTTTGATAAGGTGTGATATCTTTGATGAGGTGTGATATCTTTGATAAGGTGTGATATCTTTGATGAGGTGTGATATCTATGATGAGGTGTGATATCTTTGATAATGTGTGATATCTTTGATAAGGTGTGATATCTTTGATGAGGTGTGATATCTATAATGAGGTGTGATATCTATAATGAGGTGTGATATCTATAATGAGGTGTGATATCTATAATGAGGTGTGATATCTATGATGAGGTGTTCTATCTTTGATAAGGTGTGATATCTTTGATAAGGTGTGATATCTTTGATAAGGTGGGATATCTTTGATGAGGTGTAATATCTTTGATGAGGTGTGATATCTTTGATAAGGTGTGGTATTTTTGATAAGGTGTGATCTCTTTGATAAGGTGTGATATCTTTGATAAGGTGTGATATCTTTGATAAGGTGTGATATCTTTGATGAGGTGTGATATCTATGATGAGGTGTGATATCTTTGATAAGGTGTGGTATTTTTGATAAGGTGTGATCTCTTTGATAAGGTGTGATATCTTTGATAAGGTGTGATATCTGTGATAAGGTGTGATATCTTTGAAAAGGTGTGATATCTATGATAAGGTGTGATATCTTTGATAAGGTGTGATATCTATGATAAGGTGTGATATCTTTGATAAGGTGTGATATCTTTGATAAGGTGTGATATCTATGATAAGGTGTGATATCTTTGATAAGGTGTGATATCTTTGATAAGGTGTGATATTTGAGTTATCACGGTTCAGTGAATCAAGCCCTTTTTGTGGTGTGCCATGCTGCAAGCGAGCCAATCAAAGTTCTGCATCGTGATAAGCTGCTGGTGTGCATGTAGGATGCCTGGAATGGCTGTTAGGGCATATTTGTGTATATCTCTCTAGCGGTTGGAGCTTTGTCCTATGTTGTAAGACGGCCAAAGCAGAACACCTCCTACCACTGCAGCATGAGTCATACTAATGCATACATTGTTCCATACTGTGATGTTTTCAAATAGAACAGGATGTTAGTGCTGGGACTTTCCTTTTATCTCATAATTTGGGGAGAATTCCTTTTTGTGTGGTTATTGTAGCACAGTTGCCCTTGTACAGAGCAGCAGTATTTAGCTGGTGACCTGGATGTGTACATTATGCAAACTTAAGGGTAGGATTACACTAGGCAATAATGCTAGCGTCAAACGCATAATGTAAGTCAATGGGCCGCATGAAAAAACGCATTGTTTGCGTTCTGCAATGTGCGTTTTGGAAACACAGAACTTGCTACATATTTTTCCAAAATGCATCTAAAATGCACATAATTATGTCAATGGTGACGCAGAGGTATAGCGTTTTATTGCATTTTTGCGCTTTTGTATAAAAAACAAGTTTGATGATGTATTTCCGCTTCCCGTTGACTTCCTAGTGATGAGCCAGAGAGGACATTGAAAATGTGTGCTGATCATTTAATGGAAGCTTCTACTTTCACAGTAGAGAGTTTGATGTTTGAAGTGTAGGCTAAGCATCGCAAACACACGTGTAAACTCCAACTAAGCATCTCAAACACACGTGTAAACTCCAACTAAGCATCTCAAACACATGTGTAAACTCCAACTAAGCATCTCAAACACACGTGTAAACTCCAACTAAGCACTCTCAAACACACGTGTAAACTCCAACTAAGCATCTCAAACACACGTGTAAACTCCAACTAAGCATCTCAAACACACGTGTAAACTCCAACTAAGCACTCTCAAACACACGTGTAAACTCCAACTAAGCACTCTCAAACACACGTGTAAACTCCAACTAAGCATCGCAAACACACGTATAAACTCCAACTAAGCATCTCAAACACACGTGTAAACTCCAACTAAGCATCGCAAACACACGTGTAAACTCCAACTAAGCATCGCAAACGCACGTGTAAACTCCAACTAAGCATCGCAAACGCACGTGTAAACTCCAACTAAGCATCGCAAACACACGTGTAAACTCCAACTAAGCATCGCAAACACACGTGTAAACTCCAACTAAGCATCGCAAACACACGTGTAAACTCCAACTAAGCATCGCAAACGCACGTGTAAACTCCAACTAAGCATCGCAAACGCACGTGTAAACTCCAACTAAGCATCGCAAACGCACGTGTAAACTCCAACTAAGCATCGCAAACACACATGTAAACTCCAACTAAGCATCGCAAACGCACGTGTAAACTCCAACTAAGCATCGCAAACGCACGTGTAAACTCCAACTAAGCATCGCAAACACAAGTGTAAACTCCAACTAAGCATCGCAAACACACGTGTAAACTCCAACTAAGCATCGCAAACACACGTGTAAACTCCAACTAAGCATCTCAAACACACGTGTAAACTCCAACTAAGCATCGCAAACACACGTGTAAACTCCAACTAAGCATCTCAAACACACGTGTAAACTCCAACAACCACAAACTTCCTAGCTCTCCTACACAACCCACAAGAGAAATGAAGCAAGAGCATGCTTTATACTGGCCACATTCCAACAAATTTGCATAAAACGCATATCAGAAACTCGTACAAAATGCACAAAACTGCACTTGTGATCCATCATATGTGCGAAACGCAAATGCAGTAAAACGCATGTGCAAAACGCAAACCCATTAAAAATGCACTTCATTATGACAAAAAAAAAACGCACAAATGCATATGCAGCAAAACGCGACCTTGCACGCACCACGGTGTTTGTTCCCAGCCTCACGGAAAATAAACGTGAGAGATAATTGATAATAATGGTAACTAAAAGATTAGTAGCATAGAACTAAGTCTCTGTAAACAGTGATCGGTTGTAAAAGCTGCTTTGTTGAGCTGCACAACAAATGCAAGTAATGATTCTTTCAACTGTCCAGTACTAAGGCTCAGTTCACACTTGTTGTGAAAATGCACAAATGTTGTCCATTCTACAGAACGCAGGAAAGGAGGTGTGAACAGATCCTATGTTAGGTATAGGATCTGTTCACACTAGTGCATTTTCAAGGGATCCGTCTAAACCATTCTGGGAATCGGAACATTTGAAATCCTATAGGAGTGGCCATTGCCCATTCTCACTTGGCTGTTTTGAACTTTTCTATACTCACCTGTCTTCTGTCACGTTATCTTCTGTCATGCTCTACTTGAAGTTCCACCATCGCTGCTGCCACAGATCCACTGCAGAGGAGAAGCTCCAGTGTACAGATTGGAGCCCGGAAGAGGCATTGAGGCTCTCCCATTGGATGGATTCTTATTGATTCACTGAGTGGCGGACCTTTGAGAATCCTCCTTGGTGAGGTCTATTGCAAACCAATGATGAGCTTCATATGCTTTTGCTGGTGCCCCAGTCTGTATACGGGCCTTTACTCCTGCAGTGGACCGGAGCGGCGGTGGCGATAGATCCGAATGGCTGCAGCAGCGACAGACCAGATGCACAACGGTTGATGGACACTTTGACGGCTCGACGGACACTGCCAAAATATGTAACTCAAAACCCTTAAGTTTGCATAGTTATCACAAAATACATAGAACAAGAAAAAAGCCAGCGATGCCAGACCTACTGATGGGATACTACATAGCCCTCTATGCTCTGATGGTCCCTAGTATCATGTTTACTTTGGTCTTTTGTCTAATACCAACCCAGTGACCAATTTTGGTCCACAATATATTTACTCATGGTCTAACCAGACGAAAAGGACGTTTGGTGGATATTAAATCTTGGATGTACATTCGATCACATATGCTTTCTATTGTCACTAGAGGTGGGCCGAACGGTTCGCCCGCGAACGGTTCCAGGCGAACTTCGGGTGGTTCGCCTTCGCAGGCGAAGGAGAAATTTCCCGGAAGTTCAATTCGCCCTATAATGCTCTATGAGGATCAACTTTGACCCTCTGCATCACAGTCAGCAGGCACATTGTAGCCAATCCGGCTATACTAAGGCCTGGAGCCCCACCCCCCCTTATATAAGGCAGGCTCCGGCGGCCATTAGCCTCACTTGTGTGCCTGCTAGAGACAGAGTAGGGACAGCTGCTGCAGACTTGTTCTCCTAGGGACAGATTAGTCAGGCTCTTGGCTTCTTAGCTTGCTTAGCTGAATCTTATTGCTATAATAGCGCCCCAGAAAAGCTCTTTTCAGAGCTCATCCTGCTGTGATCAATTTTTTTTTTCTGTGTTTGAAACTGAAACTTGTGGTGTTTAGACAGCATTGCTAATTCATACTGTGTGTCCCACTGCCAGCAGCAACAGCACATTCAGTGACTTTTGGCATGTATCCCACTCCGCCATGCCCCCCTCCAGGTGTTAGACCCCTTGTTGAAACATCTTTTCCATCACTTTTGTGGCCAGCATATTTTTTTCTATTTTTCAAAGTTCGCCTCCCCATTGAAGTCTATTGCGGTTTGCGAACTTTTCCGCGAACCGAACCTTCCGCGGAAGTTCGCGAACCTAAAATCAGAGGTTTGGCCTATCACTAATTGTCACAACTACTATAATTTCAACGATTTGCCACTGAAGAAGCTGCTGGTTAAAAGGCTGTGAAACGTGTGTCAGGCTAATCTTGCTATTGAATATGCTGACACCTAGACTTTTATAATGTTTGTTATACCTGCTGTGGGCTTTTTTTAGGTTTATAATTAAAAGCTGCATTTTTTAAATCCCTTTACCGCAGATTTGCTATGGACCTGTTCAACCCTCACCCTGTGTTTTTTTTATATGTATTGATCTATCGAGGGATGACCTATACCTTACTATCGATTATTGTATATTTATCAGAAAATGCCAACTCTAGTGGTGGACAGAAATTACCCCCAAAAAAATGTTGCATGCAAACATAATCGCTAACCGTAATTACACATGTTAGCGTAATTATGAGAAATGTCATTCACATTAATTAAGTATATATACAATTTTTTTCGCATGCGAATGCATTTTTCGCATTGAATAGCCGCACATGTGTAGTACACTGGTGTTTAGATGCGACTATTTATATGTATAGAGAGTAGTATGCTGTACATAACGTATTCACAATTACAAAATGTGTAACTCCTTACGAGCACCACCAGCCAACAGGACAATGAAACGGAATACTGAAATTTTATGTAGTTTAGAGAAAACAACTCGCACATTTGCATTTGTAATGCTTTTGAACAATGATGTGACTTTTGCTGCAGGATGTCTGCTGATAATTTGTCTAACTTTGGCTCCCACTTTGCAAATTTATTTGTATTTTACTGGGGCCAGCCCAGCGTAGGCCGCAAGGTCCCCGGCGTCCTCCTGGCTCCTCCCTCGGTCCCGCTGGCGGCCCTGTTAATTGGTGATTTCGGCCTGAAGTCGTATGTATGTGTCCCCATCAAGCACGCCATGCGTCATGCCGGCCGGCGTGAGAGTCCTGCACATGCGCGGTTCTCTAACTCTGAACCGCACATGCGCAGGACTCTCACACAGACCAACTGTAGCGAGAGGAATATGGAGATAAACCATATTTAATCCTTTCAAGAAATATTAGTTGCCTGGCAGCCCTGCTGATCCTCCGCCTCCAATACCTTCAGTCACAGACCCTGAACAAGCATGCTGCATATCAGGTGTTTCTGACATTATTGTCAGATCTGACAAGCTTAGCTGCATGCTTGTTTCTGGTGTTATTCAGAATCTACTGAATCTATCTACAAACAGATCAGCAGGACTGCCAGGCAACTGGTATTATTTAAAAGGGAATAAATATGGCAGCCTCCATATCACTCTCACTGCAGTGATCCTTTAAGGTGTTCACATTGCTTAAAGTGGTGTGAAGCTCAAAATTTTATCTCTGCTCTAAAACATTAAAGAAATCATAAAGCTAATAGAAAAAAAGGGAATGGTATAAAGTCTCTGAAAGGCATAGTTACACTTTACTGAAGCGAATTAATAACATTGCTTTTGCCAGACAAATTATCAGATTATTTTGTAATTAAAGCACATCTGAAGTAAGAAAACAAAACTTGATTTACTCTTACCTGGGGCTTCTTTCAGACCCTCGTAATCTTCCTGGATCCTCAGATTCCTTGGCCTCCCCTCCATCGTGCTGCTGTTGCCCCTCTTAAACAGTTTTGACTAAGTTCAATCATTGCTACTGGGCAGGCTCTGTCCTGACCACGCCCCCCTCGAGCACACTCCTCAGTGGCTGTGCCTGGCAACCATACAAGGGTGTGACTACAAATGGTGGGGACACCCAACAAAACTTTGATGGAGCATCTCAGTGTTTACATCCTTCCTCTTGCCCACCCCCTGGTGAACCTCACGGTCTGGAGGCCCATCTCACAAGGGTCATAACAAAAGTGTAGACATCGTAATCTTCATATCCATAACAAGTGTAGCCACCAAAACACCTGATCTGAAGGATGAACCCCTTTATCAGAGGAAGCAAAGCAATTATTGGGGGCCTCTTATAGTTTGGGGGCCCCCTGTGATCACAGGGATTGCTCCCCTCTCGTTATGCCCTTGCAACCATGACTGGGAGAGTTCTGCGCATGCGTGGTTACAAGCGTTGTGGATTAAAGGAAAGTACTATTTTGGAATAGGAATATAGATACAATTATTTATCTCATCTGTTTATTTTCAGTTCAGGTTAGAGATATCGCGAACATAGAATTTTCCGTTCGCCAATGCGACCTTCCGCAAATGTTTGCGAACAGGCAAACCGCCATAGACTTCAATCGGCAGGCAAATTTTAAAACCTACAAAGCCGAATATCAAATTTGTGGTTCACAAGTTTCAAATGCAAATCTCCGCAAAAATATGCAAATATGGCCTATTTGCAAATCTCCATAGACTTCAGTGGGCAGGAAAATTTTAAAACCTACAAAGATGTTTCTGGCCACAAAAATCATGGAAATGTTCTTTTAAGGGGTCTATCACCTGGACAGGGGCATGCCGGAGGGGGATCCATGGCAAAAGTCCCACCAAAAATTACAGAGTTGACACAAAGTCGGGTTTTAATCCCTAAAGGGCATAAATCACATTGTATACAGCTCTGGCTGTCAGTGGGCTGTGGGGTGTCACACAGAGAGATACAATAGTACTATCAGAGTACAGTGACATAATAATGCACTGGAGGGGTTCTGTGCCTGCAGTGTAATGAGGTAACAGCAGTAGTGTGCACACAGCTCTGGGTGTCAGTGGGTTGTGGGGTGTCACACAGAGAGATACAATAGTACTATCAGAGTACAGTGACATAATAATGCACTGGAGGGGTTCTGTGCCTGCAGTGTAATGAGGTAACAGCAGTAGTGTGCACACAGCTCTGGGTGTCAGTGGGTTGTGGGGTGTCACACAGAGAGATACAATAGTACTATCAGAGTACAGTGACATAATAATACACTGGAGTGGTTCTGTGCCTGCAGTGTAATGAGGTAACAGCAGTAGTGTGCACACAGCTCTGGGTGTCAGTGGGCTGTGGAGTGTCACACAGAGAGAGATACAATAGTACTATCAGAATACAGTGACATAATAATACACTGGAGGGGTTCTGTGCCTGCAGTGTAATGAGGCAGCAGCAGTAGTGTGCACACAGCTCTGGGTGTCAGTGGGCTGTGGAGTGTCTCACACAGAGAGATGCAATAGTACTATCAGAATACAGTGACATAATAATACACTGGAGGGGTTCTGTGCCTGCAGTGTAATGAGGCAGCAGCAGTAGTGTGCACAGCTCTGGGTGTCAGTGGGCTGTGGGGTGTCTCACACAGAGAGATACAATAGTACTATCAGAGTACAGTGACATAATAATACACAGGAGTGGTTCTGTGCCTGCAGTGTAATGAGGTAACAGCAGTAGTGTGCACACAGCTCTGGGTGTCAGTGGGCTGTGGGGTGTCTCACACAGAGAGATACAATAGTACTATCAGAATACAGTGACATAATAATACACTGGAGGGGTTCTGTGCCTGCAGTGTAATGAGGTAACAGCAGTAGTGTGCACACAGCTCTGAGTGTCAGTGGGCTGTGGAGTGTCTCACACAGAGAGATACAATAGTACTATCAGAATACAGTGACATAATAATACACTGGAGGGGTTCTGTGCCTGCAGTGTAATGAGGTAACAGCAGTAGTGTGCACACAGCTCTGGGTGTCAGTGGGCTGTGGAGTGTCACACAGAGAGATGCAATAGTACTATCAGAGTACAGTGACATAATAATACACTGGAGTGGTTCTGTGCCTGCAGTGTAATGAGGTAACAGCAGTAGTGTGCACACAGCTCTGAGTGTCAGTGGGCTGTGGGATGTCACACACAGAGATACAATAGTACTATCAGAGTACAGTGACATAATAATACACTGGAGTGGTTCTGTGCCTGCAGTGTAATGAGGTAACAGCAGTAGTGCGCACACAGCTCTGGGTGTCAGTGGGCTGTGGGGTGTCTCACACAGAGATACAATAGTACTATCAGAATACAGGGACATAATAATACACTGGAGTGGTTCTGTGCCTGCAGTGTAATGAGGTAACAGCAGTAGTGTGCACACAGCTCTGGGTGTCAGTGGGCTGTGGGGTGTCACACACAGAGAGATACAATAGTACTATCAGAATATAGTGACATAATAATACACTGGAGTGGTTCTGTGCCTGCAGTGTAATGAGGTAACAGCAGTAGTGTGCACACAGCTCTGGGTGTCAGTGGGCTGTGGGGTGTCACACACAGAGAGATACAATAGTACTATCAGAATACAGTGACATAATAATACACTGGAGTGGTTCTGTGTCTGCAGTGTAATGAGGTAACAGCAGTAGTGTGCACACAGCTCTGGGTGTCAGTGGGCTGTGGAGTGTCACACACAGAGATACAATAGTACTATCAGAATACAGTGACATAATAATGCACTGGAGTGGTTCTGTGCCTGCAGTGTAATGAGGTAACAGCAGTAGTGTGCACACAGCTCTGGGTGTCAGTGGGCTGTGGAGTGTCTCACACAGAGAGATACAATAGTACTATCAGAGTACAGTGACATAATAATGCACTGGAGTGGTTCTGTTCCTGCAGTGTAATGAGGTAACAGCAGTAGTGTGCACACAGCTCTGGGGGTCAGTGGGCTGTGGAGTGTCACACAGAGAGATACAATAGTACTATCAGAATACAGTGACATAATAATACACTGGAGGGGTACTGTGCCTGCAGTGTAATGAGGTAACAGCAGTAGTGCGCACACAGCTCTGGGTGTCAGTGGGCTGTGGAGTGTCACACAGAGAGATACAATAGTACTATCAGAATACAGTGACATAATAATGCACTGGAGGGGTTCTGTGCCTGCAGTGTAATGAGGTAACAGCAGTAGTGTGCACACAGCTCTGGGTATCAGTGGGCTGTGGAGTGTCACACAGAGAGATACAATAGTACTATCAGAGTACAGTGACATAATAATGCACTGGAGGGGTTCTGTGCCTGCAGTGTAATGAGGTAACAGCAGTAGTGTGCACACAGCTCTGGGTATCAGTGGGCTGTGGAGTGTCACACAGAGAGATACAATAGTACTATCAGAGTACAGTGACATAATAATACACTGGAGTGGTTCTGTGCCTGCAGTGTAATGAGGTAACAGCAGTAGTGTGCCCACAGCTCTGGGTGTCAGTGGGCTGTGGAGTGTCTCACACAGAGAGATACAATAGTACTATCAGAATACAGTGACATAATAATGCACTGGAGGGGTTCTGTGCCTGCAGTGTAATGAGGTAACAGCAGTAGTGTGCACAGCTCTGGGTGTCAGTGGGCTGTGGGATGTCACACACAGAGATACAATAGTACTATCAGAATACAGTGACATAATAATGCACTGGAGTGGTTCTGTGCCTGCAGTGTAATGAGGTAACAGCAGTAGTGCGCACACAGCTCTGGGTGTCAGTGGGCTGTGGGGTGTCACACACAGAGAGATACAATAGTACTATCAGAATACAGTGACATAATAATGCACTGGAGTGGTTCTGTGCCTGCAGGGTAATGAGGCAACAGCAGTAGTGTGCACACAGCTCTGGGTGTCAGTGGGCTGTGGGGTGTCACACACAGAGAGATACAATAGTACTATCAGAATACAGTGACATAATAATACACTGGAGTGGTTCTGTGTCTGCAGTGTAATGAGGTAACAGCAGTAGTGTGCACACAGCTCTGGGTGTCAGTGGGCTGTGGAGTGTCACACACAGAGATACAATAGTACTATCAGAATACAGTGACATAATAATGCACTGGAGTGGTTCTGTGCCTGCAGTGTAATGAGGTAACAGCAGTAGTGTGCACACAGCTCTGGGTGTCAGTGGGCTGTGGAGTGTCTCACACAGAGAGATACAATAGTACTATCAGAGTACAGTGACATAATAATGCACTGGAGTGGTTCTGTTCCTGCAGTGTAATGAGGTAACAGCAGTAGTGTGCACACAGCTCTGGGTGTCAGTGGGCTGTGGAGTGTCACACAGAGAGATACAATAGTACTATCAGAATACAGTGACATAATAATGCACTGGAGGGGTTCTGTGCCTGCAGTGTAATGAGGTAACAGCAGTAGTGTGCACACAGCTCTGGGTATCAGTGGGCTGTGGAGTGTCACACAGAGAGATACAATAGTACTATCAGAGTACAGTGACATAATAATGCACTGGAGGGGTTCTGTGCCTGCAGTGTAATGAGGTAACAGCAGTAGTGTGCACACAGCTCTGGGTATCAGTGGGCTGTGGAGTGTCACACAGAGAGATACAATAGTACTATCAGAGTACAGTGACATAATAATACACTGGAGTGGTTCTGTGCCTGCAGTGTAATGAGGTAACAGCAGTAGTGTGCCCACAGCTCTGGGTGTCAGTGGGCTGTGGAGTGTCTCACACAGAGAGATACAATAGTACTATCAGAATACAGTGACATAATAATGCACTGGAGGGGTTCTGTGCCTGCAGTGTAATGAGGTAACAGCAGTAGTGTGCACAGCTCTGGGTGTCAGTGGGCTGTGGGATGTCACACACAGAGATACAATAGTACTATCAGAATACAGTGACATAATAATGCACTGGAGTGGTTCTGTGCCTGCAGTGTAATGAGGTAACAGCAGTAGTGCGCACACAGCTCTGGGTGTCAGTGGGCTGTGGGGTGTCACACACAGAGAGATACAATAGTACTATCAGAATACAGTGACATAATAATGCACTGGAGTGGTTCTGTGCCTGCAGGGTAATGAGGCAACAGCAGTAGTGTGCACACAGCTCTGGGTGTCAGTGGGCTGTGGAGTGTCACACAGAGAGATACAATAGTACTATCAGAATACAGTGACATAATAATACACTGGAGTGGTGCTGTGCCTGCAGTGTAATGAGGTAACAGCAGTAGTGTGCACACAGCTCTGGGTGTCAGTGGGCTGTGGGGTGTCACACAGAGAGATACAATAGTACTATCAGAATACAGTGACATAATAATGTACTGGAGTGGTTCTGTGCCTGCAGTGTAATGAGGTAACAGCAGTAGTGTGCACACAGCTCTGGGTGTCAGTGGGCTGTGGGGTGTCACACAGAGAGATACAATAGTACTATCAGAATACAGTGACATAATAATACACTGGAGTGGTTCTGTGCCTGCAGTGTAATGAGGTAACAGCAGTAGTGTGCACACAGCTCTGGGTGTCAGTGGGCTGTGGAGTGTCACACAGAGAGATACAATAGTGCTATCAGAATACAGTGACATAATAATGCACTGGAGTGGTTCTGTGTCTGCAGTGTAATGAGGTAACAGCAGTAGTGTGCACACAGCTCTGGGTGTCAGTGGGCTGTGGAGTGTCTCACACAGAGAGATACAATAGTACTATCAGAATACAGTGACATAATAATGCACTGGAGTGGTTCTGTGCCTGCAGTGTAATGAGGTAACAGCAGTAGTGTGCACACAGCTCTGGGGGTCAGTGGGCTGTGGAGTGTCACACAGAGAGATACAATAGTACTATCAGAATACAGTGACATAATAATGCACTGGAGGGGTTCTGTGCCTGCAGTGTAATGAGGTAACAGCAGTAGTGTGCACAGCTCTGGGTGTCAGTGGGCTGTGGGGTGTCACACACAGACAGATACAATAGTACTATCAGAATACAGTGACATAATAATACACTGGAGTGGTTCTGTGCCTGCAGTGTAATGAGGTAACAGCAGTAGTGTGCACACAGCTCTGGGTGTCAGTGGGCTGTGGAGTGTCTCACCCAGAGAGATACAATAGTACTATCAGAATACAGTGACATAATAATACACTGGAGTGGTTCTGTGCCTGCAGTGTAATGAGGTAACAGCAGTAGTGCGCACACAGCTCTGGGTGTCAGTGGGCTGTGGAGTGTCACACACAGAGATACAATAGTACTATCAGAATACAGTGACATAATAATACACTGGAGTGGTTCTGTGCCTGCAGTGTAATGAGGTAACAGCAGTAGTGTGCACACAGCTCTGGGTGTCAGTGGGCTGAGGACTGTCTCACACAGAGAAATGCAATAGTACTGTCAGAATACAGTGACATATGAATGCACTGGAGTGGTTCTGTGCCTGCAGTGTAATGAGGTAACAGCAGTAGTGTGCACACAGCTCTGGGTGTCAGTGGGCTGTGGAGTGTCACACAGAGAGATACAATAGTACTATCAGAATACAGTGACATAATAATACACTGGAGTGGTTCTGTGCCTGCAGTGTAATGAGGCAGCAGCAGTAGTAGTGTGCACACAGCTCTGGGTGTCAGTGGGCTGTGGAGTGTCACACAGAGAGATACAATAGTACTATCAGAATACAGTGACATAATAATGCACTGGAGTGGTTCTGTGCCTGCAGTGTAATGAGGTAACAGCAGTAGTGTGCACACAGCTCTGGGTGTCAGTGGGCTGTGGGGTGTCACACAGAGAGATACAATAGTACTATCAGAATACAGTGACATAATAATACACTGGAGTGGTTCTGTGCCTGCAGTGTAATGAGGTAACAGCAGTAGTGTGCACACAGCTCTGGGTGTCAGTGGGCTGTGGGGTGTCACACAGAGAGATACAATAGTACTATCAGAGTACAGTGACATAATAATGCACTGGAGTGGTTCTGTGCCTGCAGTGTAATGAGGTAACAGCAGTAGTGTGCACACAGCTCTGGGTGTCAGTGGGCTGTGGGGTGTCACACAGAGAGATACAATAGTACTATCAGAATACAGTGACATAATAATACACTGGAGTGGTTCTGTGCCTGCAGTGTAATGAGGTAACAGCAGTAGTGTGCACACAGCTCTGGGTGTCAGTGGGCTGTGGAGTGTCTCACACAGAGAGATACAATAGTACTATCAGAATACAGTGACATAATAATACACTGGAGTGGTTCTGTGCCTGTAACAGCAGTAGTGTGCTCACAGCTCTGGGTGTCAGTGGGCTGTGGAGTGTCTCACACAGAGAGATACAATAGTACTATCAGAGTACAGTGACATAATAATGCACTGGAGTGGTTCTGTGCCTGCAATGTAATGAGGTAACAGCAGTAGTGTGCACACAGCTCTGGGTGTCAGTGGGCTGTGGGGTGTCACACAGAGAAATACAATAGTACTATCAGAGTACAGTGACATAATAATACACTGGAGTGGTTCTGTGCCTGTAACAGCAGTAGTGTGCACACAGCTCTGGGTGTCAGTGGGCTGTGGAGTGTCACACAGAGAGATACAATAGTACTATCAGAATACAGTGACATAATAATACACTGGAGTGGTTCTGTGCCTGCAGTGTAATGAGGTAACAGCAGTAGTGTGCACACAGCTCTGGGTGTCAGTGGGCTGTGGAGTGTCTCACACAGAGATACAATAGTACTATCAGAATACAGTGATATAATAATACACTGGAGTGGTTCTGTGCCTGCAGTGTAATGAGGTAACAGCAGTAGTGTGCACACAGCTCTGGGTGTCAGTGGGCTGTGGAGTGTCACACAGAGAGATACAATAGTACTATCAGAATACAGTAACATAATAATACACTGGAGTGGTTCTGTGCCTGCAGTGTAATGAGGTAACAGCAGTAGTGTGCACACAGCTCTGGGTGTCAGTGGGCTGTGGAGTGTCTCACACAGAGATACAATAGTACTATCAGAATACAGTGATATAATAATACACTGGAGTGGTTCTGTGCCTGCAGTGTAATGAGGTAACAGCAGTAGTGTGCACACAGCTCTGGGTGTCAGTGGGCTGTGGGTGTCAGTGGGCTGTGGAGTATCTCACACAGAGAGATACAATAGTACTATCAGAATACAGTGATATAATAATACACTGGAGTGGTTCTGTGCCTGCAGTGTAATGAGGTAACAGCAGTAGTGTGCACACAGCTCTGGGTGTCAGTGGGCTGTGGAGTGTCTCACACAGAGAGATACAATAGTACTATCAGAGTACAGTGACATAATAATGCACTGGAGTGGTTCTGTGCCTGCAGTGTAATGAGGTAACAGCAGTAGTGTGCACACAGCTCTGGGTGTCAGTGGGCTGTGGAGTGTCTCACACAGAGAGATACAATAGTACTATCAGAGTACAGTGACATAATAATACACTGGAGTGGTTCTGTGCCTGCAGTGTAATGAGGTAACAGCAGTAGTGTGCACACAGCTCTGGGTGTCAGTGGGCTGTGGAGTGTCACACAGAGATACAATAGTACTATCAGAATACAGTGACATAATAATACACTGGAGTGGTTCTGTGCCTGCAGTGTAATGAGGTAACAGCAGTAGTGTGCACACAGCTCTGGGTGTCAGTGGGCTGTGGGGTGTCACACAGAGAGATACAATAGTACTATCAGAATACAGTGACATAATAATACACTGGAGTGGTTCTGTGCCTGCAGTGTAATGAGGTAACAGCAGTAGTGTGCACACAGCTCTGGGTGTCAGTGGGCTGTGGAGTGTCTCACACAGAGAGATACAATAGTACTATCAGAGTACAGTGACATAATAATGCACTGGAGTGGTTCTGTGCCTGCAGTGTAATGAGGTAACAGCAGTAGTGTGCACACAGCTCTGGGTGTCAGTGGGCTGTGGGGTGTCACACAGAGAAATACAATAGTACTATCAGAGTACAGTGACATAATAATACACTGGAGTGGTTCTGTGCCTGTAACAGCAGTAGTGTGCACACAGCTCTGGGTGTCAGTGGGCTGTGGAGTGTCACACAAAGAGATACAATAGTACTATCAGAATACAGTGACATAATAATACACTGGAGTGGTTCTGTGCCTGCAGTGTAATGAGGTAACAGCAGTAGTGTGCACACAGCTCTGGGTGTCAGTGGGCTGTGGAGTGTCTCACACAGAGATACAATAGTACTATCAGAATACAGTGATATAATAATACACTGGAGTGGTTCTGTGCCTGCAGTGTAATGAGGTAACAGCAGTAGTGTGCACACAGCTCTGGGTGTCAGTGGGCTGTGGGTGTCAGTGGGCTGTGGAGTATCTTACACAGAGAGATACAATAGTACTATCAGAATACAGTGATATAATAATACACTGGAGTGGTTCTGTGCCTGCAGTGTAATGAGGTAACAGCAGTAGTGTGCACACAGCTCTGGGTGTCAGTGGGCTGTGGAGTGTCTCACACAGAGAGATACAATAGTACTATCAGAGTACAGTGACATAATAATGCACTGGAGTGGTTCTGTGCCTGCAGTGTAATGAGGTAACAGCAGTAGTGTGCACACAGCTCTGGGTGTCAGTGGGCTGTGGGGTGTCACACAGAGAGATACAATAGTACTATCAGAATACAGTGACATAATAATACACTGGAGTGGTTCTGTGCCTGCAGTGTAATGAGGTAACAGCAGTAGTGTGCACACAGCTCTGGGTGTCAGTGGGCTGTGGGGTGTCACACAGAGAGATACAATAGTACTATCAGAATACAGTGACATAATAATACACTGGAGTGGTCCTGTGCCTGCAGTGTAATGAGGTAACAGCAGTAGTGTGCACACAGCTCTGGGTGTCAGTGGGCAGTGGAGTATCTCACACAGAGAGATACAATAGTACTATCAGAATACAGTGACATAATAATGCACTGGAGTGGTTGTGTGCCTGTAACTTAATGAGGTAACAGCAGTAGTGTGCACACAGCTCTGGGTGTCAGTGGGCTGTGGAGTGTCACACAGAGAAATGCAATAGTACTATCAGAATACAGTGACATAATAATACACTGGAGTGGTTCTGTGCCTGCAGTGTAATGAGGTAACAGCAGTAGTGTGCACACAGCTCTGGGTGTCAGTGGGCTGTGGAGTGTCACACAGAGAGATACAATAGTACTATCAGAGTACAGTGACATAATAATACACTGGAGTGGTTCTGTGCCTGCAGTGTAATGAGGTAACAGCAGTAGTGTGCACACAGCTCTGGGGGTCAGTGGGCTGTGGGGTGTCACACACAGAGATACAATAGTACTATCAGAATACAGTGACATAATAATACACTGGAGTGGTTCTGTGCCTGCAGTGTAATGAGGTAACAGCAGTAGTGTGCACACAGCTCTGGGTGTCAGTGGGCTGTGCAGTGTCACACAGAGAGATACAATAGTACTATCAGAATACAGTGACATAATAATGCACTGGAGTGGTTCTGTGCCTGCAGTGTAATGAGGTAACAGCAGTAGTGTGCACAGCTCTGGGGGTCAGTGGGCTGTGGAGTGTCACACAGAGAGATACAATAGTACTATCAGAGTACAGTGACATAATAATACACTGGAGTGGTTCTGTGCCTGCAGTGTAATGAGGTAACAGCAGTAGTGTGCACACAGCTCTGGGGGTCAGTGGGCTGTGGGGTGTCTCACACAGAGAGATACAATAGTACTATCAGAATACAGTGACATAATAATACACTGGAGGGGTTCTGTGCCTGCAGTGTAATGAGGTAACAGCAGTAGTGTGCACACAGCTCTGGGTGTCAGTGGGCTGTGGGGGTCACACAGAGAGATACAATAGTACTATCAGAATACAGTGACATAATAATACACTGGAGTGGTTCTGTGCCTGCAGTGTAATGAGGTAACAGCAGTAGTGTGCACACAGCTCTGGGTGTCAGTGGGCTGTGGGGTGTCACACAGAGAGATACAATAGTACTATCAGAGTACAGTGACATAATAATACACTGGAGTGGTTCTGTGCTTGCAGTGTAATGAGGTAACAGCAGTAGTGTGCACACAGCTCTGGGTGTCAGTGGGCTGTGGGGTGTCACACAGAGAGATACAATAGTACTATCAGAGTACAGTGACATAATAATACACTGGAGTGGTTCTGTGCTTGCAGTGTAATGAGGTAACAGCAGTAGTGAGCACACAGCTCTGGGTGTCAGTGGGCTGTGGGGTGTCACACACAAAAATAACACAGGAGACCGATGTGCTAGCCCTCAATAGGGCTATTTGGGGTGCTTTCACAGCAAGTGAGGAGCAAGAACACAGGCCTAGCTAACGCTTTCCCTACCTATCTGCAGCAAGTCTGTCCCTGCTCTCACTAATAGTCAGCAGCCAGCAGAGAATGAATCCAATATGGCCACCGCAACTGCTTTTTGATAGGGGCTGGGGAGTCCCGACAGGGGTGCTAGCTGATTGGCTGCCATGTGTCTGCTGACTGTGAGGTAAGGGGTCAAAGTTTGGCTCGATGATGATGTATAGTAGGCAGGTCGAATACACCATATATTCGAAGTTCAGCGAGAACGCGAACAGCGGAAGTTCACCGGATACTGTCTGCCGGCGAACTGTTCAAGCCATCTCTAGGTGAGGTTTGCTTCAGTTTTTTTGTTATGTTTGCCAGGAGTTCAACAATAACTGTGAACTGCTGATTTCAGCCCTTCTGCTTCTGACAGCACAATGTGATGCCTGTTCACTTGTGCCTCTGTCCATCTTCTGCCCCAGGAGTCCGGCTGAACAAAAAGTGCTCTAAAAATATCACCGGCTGTGTTGAAATGGGAAAAAAAATCCCCAAAAATGTGACTGAAGGTCATATAGGGGAGAATGCAGAAAACATGTGCAAAGAATAGAAATAGTTCAATGAAAAATTAAACATTCTTATTATTTCCTTTGAAAACATGGTAAATCTTCTATGAACTGTACTGAGCCAGGTAACCAGGTATCGAAAGCATCAGGAATATTTTGATGAATATCTTTGCTTGGGCATGAAGGTAACAAAATAAATGGAATGTTTCTAACAAACACAGGACACTTAGGCCCCTTTTGCACTTGCATTATAAACTTATGGCGTTGCACCATTCCGGGGCCCGATTTGCCACCGAGCTACCGCAAAAAGTCAACAGCACGTTACTGTCAGACTTCCGCAGTATGATGCAATGTTATAAACAAAAGAAAAGATATGTATTTGAGTACATTTCAAAAGGGCCCCTGGAAAAAAGGGCTCCTAATATAGATGAAAAAAAGCCAAATTCGGCTACAAAGGGCGCTTGGTGTAGCCCATATGCCAAATTCGGCTACAAAGGGCGCTTGGTGTTGCCCATATGCCAAATTTGGCTACAAAGGGCGCTTGGTGTTGCCCATATGCCAAATTTGGCTACAAAGGGCACCTGGTATAGGCAAAATGTCAAATTGGCTACAAAGGGCGCCCAGTGTAGCCCATATGCCAAATTTCGGCTACAAAGGGTGCCTGCTGTAGCCCATATGCCAAATTCAGTGACAAAGGATGCTGGTGTAGCCCATATGCCAAATTTGGCTACAAAGGGTGTCTGATCTGGTGTAGGCAAAATGTCAAATTCGGCTACAAAGGGCTCTCGGTGTAGCCCATATGCCAAATTCAGCTACAAAGGGTGCCTGGTTTAGCCCATATGCCAAATTCAGCGACAAAGGGTGCTTGGTGTAGCCCATATGCTAAATTCAGCGACAAAGGGCGTCTGGTGTAGACAAAATGTCAAATTCGTCTACAAAGGGTTCTCGGTGTAGCCTAATGCCAAAAATTGTCTAGAAAGGGTGCCTGGTGTAGCCCATATGTCACATTTGGCTACAAAGTGTGCCTGGTGTAGCTGAAAAGCTAGTTTTAGTTTATAAAAAGGATACTGTTATAGGCTTATAAAAGGGCTGTGGATATAGCCGAGAAAAGTGATTACTATGACCTAACTTCTCCCTACTCTCACACAGAACCCTCCCCTGGTGGTGCCTAACCTTAAGACTCCCCCTGGTGGTGCCTAACCCCAAGACCCCCCTGGTGGTGCCTAACCCTAAACCTTCCCTTGAGGTGCCTAACCCTAAGATACCCCCTGGTGATTACTATGACTTAACTTCTCCCTACTATCAAACAGAACCCTCCCCTAACTCCCACTGGTGGTGCCTATCACTAAGACCCCCTGGTGGTGCCTAACCCCTCCCTGGTAGTGCCTAACCCTAAGACCCCGCCTGGTGGTGCCTAACCCTAAGACTCCACCTAGTGGTGCCTAGCCTTAAGACCTCCCTGGTGATTACTATTACCTAACCTCTCCTCACTCTCACACAAAACCCTCCCCTGGTGGTGCCTAACCCTAACCCCTTCCTGGTGGTGCCTAACCCTAACCCCGCTGGTGGTGCGTAACCCTAACTGATCCCTGATGGTGCCTAACCCTGAGATCCCCCCCCCTGCTTGTGATGCCTAATCCCCCCCTTACTCCCCCCCCCCCCCTTACGCACAGAATCAAAAACCTCAGCTACAAAGGGGTGCCCTTTTGTAGCTGAATCGTAAACTCAGGTGCCCTCTTCACCACCTTGTAGCCCATATTGGCAGAAATAACATTGAAGTCTATGGAGGAGCCCTTGTAATACAGATGGCTCAGGAGAGATTTTCAACTGATTCCATATATTTAAAGAGAACCAGAGATGAAGCACCCTCTTGTATTTTACCTTATAAATCAGTGGGAACATGACAGTAAACACCTAATCTGCCCTTTGTTTCATTGTTCTCTGTGTAATCTGACTGTTATCACCTCTGATAAGAATCCCCGACTGAGAAGTCAGGCTGCTCCGTCTAGCTTTGCTACAGAAAGATTATAGCTAAGTCTGTCTTCTGTGGTGTTATTTCAAGCCCAAGCCTGCCCCCTTGTGGCTTTGCTATAATGACTCAGCAATAATCATTCCCAGCAAAGCCAGATTTAATTGCTCAGTCTGGGATTCTTGTGACTGCTGTTAACAGACACTTTTAGCAGTGAGGAGGAAACAGAGAGCATGGTAAGTGTTTTCTCTAATGTTCTTACTGATATATATGGTAAAATACATGAGGGGGCTTCGTCTCTGGTTCCCTTTAACAATAAAAATATGAGACTCTTTTGTTTGATGCTAAGGTTCTATTCATTATCCGTACTATAAATACAATTCATTATATCATAAGGTGTTTTTTTTTTTCGCTTCAGTGTCACTCAGGGACAGATTTACCATAAGGCAGTGTAGGCACGTGCTTACGGGCACCTGATGATGGAAAGGTGGCTCACTCCCCTCCCCTATCTCCTCCCTCCCTCCTTCCCTATGCAGGCTCCTGAGCAGAGCGTAGATGAGAGGTTACTCACCCGGCTCTCGGCATTTCATGGACAAGATCTCCCTTCAGTCAGGGGCACCTCTAGCTACTTACCGTAATACTGAGGGCAACTCATACTACCGAAATGCTAAGGGGCACCTGTTGCTATGACGGGCAAGGGAAGTAAGGGAGAAGTGACAGCTGGGACAGACAGCACACTTGCGGTGCAGTTAGGCGGGGTTTGCAGGATCATGGAGGGCGGAGTCTAGGGTGCCAGGACATCTGTGCCTATAGGCTCCTGTGATGTAAATCCGAGCCTGCATGCATGGAGGGCGGAGTCTAGGGTTCCAGGACATCTGTGCCTATAGGCTCCTGTGATGTAAATCCGGACCTGCATGCATGGAGGGCGGAGTCTAGGGTGCCAGGACATCTGTGCCTATAGGCTCCTGTGATGTAAATCCGAGCCTGCATGCATGGAGGGCGGAGTCTAGGGTGCCAGGACATCTGTGCCTATAGGCTCCTGTGATGTAAATCCAGGCCTGCATGCATGGAGGGCGGAGTCTAGGGTGTCAGAACATCTGTGCCTATAGGCTCCTGTGGTGTAAATCCAGGCCTGCATGCATGGAGGGCGGAGTCTAGGGTGCCGGGACATCTGTGCCTATTGGCTCCTGTGATGTAAATCCGGGCCTGCATGCATGGAGGGCGGAGTCTAGGGTGCCAGGACATCTGTGCCTATAGGCTCCTGTGATGTAAATCCGGGCCTGCATGCATGGAGGGCGGAGTCTAGGGCGCCAGGACATCTGTGCCTATAGGCTCCTGTGATGTAAATCCTGGCCTGCATGCATGGAGGGCGGAGTCTAGGGTGGCGGGACATCTGTGCCTGTAGGTTCCTGGGATGTAAATCCAGGCCTGCATGCATGGAGGGCGGAGTCTAGGGTGCCAGGACATCTGTGCCTATTAGCTCCTGTGATGTAAATCCGGGCCTGCATGCATGGAGGGCGGAGTCTAGGGTGCCAGGACATCTGTGCCTATAGGCTCCTGTGATGTAAATCCTGGCCTGCATGCATGGAGGGCGGAGTCTAGGGTGCCGGGACATCTGTGCCTATTGGCTCCTGTGATGTAAATCCAGGCCTGCATGCATGGAGGGCGGAGTCTAGGGTGCCAGGACATCTGTGCCTATAGGCTCCTGTGATGTAAATCCGGGCCTGCATGCATGGAAGGCAGAGTTTAGGGGGCCAGGACATCTGGGCCTATAGGCTCCTGTGATGTAAATCCAGGCCTGCATGCATGGAGGGCGGAGTCTAGTGTGCCGGGAAATATGTGTCTATAGGCTCCTGTGATGTAAATCCGGGCCTGCATGCATGAAGGGCGGAGTCTACGGTGCCAGGACATCTCCGCCTATAGGCTCCTGTGAGGTAAATCCGGGCCTGCATGCATGGAGGGCAGAGTCTAGGGTGCCGGGACATCTGTGCCTATTGGCTCCTGTGATGTAAATCCAGGCCTGCATGCATGGAGGGCGGAGTCTAGGGTGCCAGGACATCTGTGCCTATAGGCTCCTGTGATGTAAATCCGGGCCTGCATGCATGGAAGGCGGAGTTTAGGGGGCCAGGACATCTGGGCCTATAGGCTCCTGTTATGTAAATCTGGGCCTGCATGCATGGGGGGCGGAGTCTAGGGTGCCAGGACATCTGCGCCTATAGGCTCCTGTGATGTAAATCCGGGCCTGCATGCATGGAGGGCGGAGTCTAGGGTGCCAGGACATCTGTGCCTATAGGCCCCTGTGAGGTAAATCCAGGCCTGCATGCATGGAAGGCGGAGTCTAGGGTGTCGGGACATCTGTGCCTATAGGCTCCTGTGATGTAAATCCGGGCCTGCATGCATGGAGGGCGTAGTCTAGGGTGCCAGGACATCTGCGCCTATAGGCTCCTGTGATGTAAATCCGGGCCTGCATGCATGAAGGGCGGAGTCTAGGGTGCCAGGACATCTGTGCCTATAGGCTCGTGTGAGGTAAATCCGGGCCTGCATGCATGGAGGGCGGAGTCTAGGGTGCCAGGACATCTGTGCCTATAGGCTCCTATGATGTAAATCTGGGCCTGCATGCATGGAGGGCGGAGTCTAGGGCCCCAGGACATCTGTGCCTATAGGCTCCTGTGATGTAAATCCGGGCCTGCATGCATGAAAGGCGGAGTCTAAGGTGCCAGGACATCTGTGCCTATAGGCTCCTGTGGTGTAAATCCTGGCCTGCATGCATGGAGGGCGGAGTCTAGGGTGCCAGGACATCTGTGCCTATAGGCTCCTGTGGTGTAAATCCTGGCCTGCATGCATGGAGGGCGGAGTCTAGGGTGCCAGGACATCTGTGCCTATAGGCTCCTGTGATGTAAATCCGGGCCTGCATGCATGGAGGGCAGAGTCTAGGGTGCCAGGACATCTGTGCCTATAGGCTCCTGTGAGGTAAATCCTGGCCTGCATGCATGGAGGGTGGAGTCTAGGGTGCCAGGACATCTGTGCCTATAGGCTCCTGTGATGTAAATCCGGGCCTGCATGCATGGAGGGTGGAGTCTAGGGTGCCAGGACATCTGAGCCTATAGGCTCCTGTGATGTAAATCCCGGCCTCCATGCATGGAGGGCGGAGTCTAGGGTGCCAGGACATCTGTGCCTATAGGCTCCTGTGATGTAAATCCTGGCCTGCATGCATGGAGGGCGGAGTTTAGGGTGCCAGAACATCTGTGCCTATAGGCTGCTGTGATGTAAATCCTGGCCTGCATGCATGGAGGGCGGAGTCTAGGGTGCCAGGACATCTGTGCCTATAGGCTCATGTGATGTAAATCTGGGCCTGCATGCATGGAGGGCGGAGTCTAGGGTGCCAGGACATCTGTGCCTGTAGGCTCCTGTGATGTAAATCCAGGCCTGCATGCATGGAGGGCGGAGTCTCGGGTGCCGGGACATCTGTGCCTATAGGCTCCTGTGATGTAAATCCAGGCCTGCATGCATGGAGGGCAGAGTCTAGGGTGCCAGGACATCTGTTCCTATAGGCTCCTGTGATGTAAATCCGGGCCTGCATGCATGGAGGGCGGAGTCTAGGGTGACGGGACATCTGTGCCTATAGGCTCCTGTGAATGGAGGGCAGAGTCTAAGGTGACGGGACATCTGTGCCTATAGGATCCTGTGATGTAAATCCAGGCCTGCATGCATGGAGGGCGGAGTCTAGGGTGTCGGGACATCTGTGCCTATAGGCTCCTGTGATGTAAATCCCGGCCTGCATGCATGGAGGGCGGTAGGGTGCCAGGACATCTGTGCCTGTAGGCTCCTGTGATGTAAATCCGGGCCTGCATGCATGGAGGGCGGTAGGGTGCCAGGACATCTGTGCCTATAGGCTCCTGTGATGTAAATCCGGGCCTGCATGCATGGAGGGTGGAGTCTAGGGTGCCGGGACATCTGTGCCTATAGGCTCCTGTGATGTAAATCCCGGCCTGCATGCATGGAGGGCGGTAGGGTGCCAGGACATCTGTGCCTATAGGCTCCTGTGATGTAAATCCCGGCCTGCATGCATGGAGGGCGGTAGGGTGCCAGGACATCTGTGCCTATAGGCTCCTGTGATGTAAATCCCGGCCTGCATGCATGGAGGGCGGTAGGGTGCCAGGACATCTGTGCCTGTAGGCTCCTGTGATGTAAATCCGGGCCTGCATGCATGGAGGGCGGTAGGGTGCCAGGACATCTGTGCCTATAGGCTCCTGTGATGTAAATCCGGGCCTGCATGCATGGAGGGTGGAGTCTAGGGTGCCGGGACATCTGTGCCTATAGGCTCCTGTGATGTAAATCCCGGCCTGCATGCATGGAGGGCGGTAGGGTGCCAGGACATCTGTGCCTATAGGCTCCTGTGATGTAAATCCCGGCCTGCATGCATGGAGGGCGGTAGGGTGCCAGGACATCTGTGCCTATAGGCTCCTGTGATGTAAATCCCGGCCTGCATGCATGGAGGGCGGTAGGGTGCCAGGACATCTGTGCCTATAGGCTCCTGTGATGTAAATCCTGGCCTGCATGCATGGAGGGCGGAGTCTAGGGTGCCGCGAGATCTGAGCCTATAGGCCCCTGTGATGTAAATCCAGGCCTGCATGCATGGAGGGCGGAGTCTAGGGAGCCAGGACATCTGTGCCTATAGGCTCCTGTGATGTAAATCCTGGCCTGCATGCATGGAGGGCGGAGTCTAGGGTGGCGGGACATCTGTGCCTGTAGGTTCCTGGGATGTAAATCCAGGCCTGCATGCATGGAGGGCGGAGTCTAGGGTGCCAGGACATCTGTGCCTATAGGCCCCTGTGAGGTAAATCCAGGCCTGCATGCATGGAAGGCGGAGTCTAGGGTGTCGGGACATCTGTGCCTATAGGCTCCTGTGATGTAAATCCGGGCCTGCATGCATGGAGGGCGTAGTCTAGGGTGCCAGGACATCTGCGCCTATAGGCTCCTGTGATGTAAATCCGGGCCTGCATGCATGAAGGGCGGAGTCTAGGGTGCCAGGACATCTGTGCCTATAGGCTCGTGTGAGGTAAATCCGGGCCTGCATGCATGGAGGGCGGAGTCTAGGGTGCCAGGACATCTGTGCCTATAGGCTCCTATGATGTAAATCTGGGCCTGCATGCATGGAGGGCGGAGTCTAGGGCCCCAGGACATCTGTGCCTATAGGCTCCTGTGATGTAAATCCGGGCCTGCATGCATGAAAGGCGGAGTCTAAGGTGCCAGGACATCTGTGCCTATAGGCTCCTGTGGTGTAAATCCTGGCCTGCATGCATGGAGGGCGGAGTCTAGGGTGCCAGGACATCTGTGCCTATAGGCTCCTGTGGTGTAAATCCTGGCCTGCATGCATGGAGGGCGGAGTCTAGGGTGCCAGGACATCTGTGCCTATAGGCTCCTGTGATGTAAATCCGGGCCTGCATGCATGGAGGGCAGAGTCTAGGGTGCCAGGACATCTGTGCCTATAGGCTCCTGTGAGGTAAATCCTGGCCTGCATGCATGGAGGGTGGAGTCTAGGGTGCCAGGACATCTGTGCCTATAGGCTCCTGTGATGTAAATCCGGGCCTGCATGCATGGAGGGTGGAGTCTAGGGTGCCAGGACATCTGAGCCTATAGGCTCCTGTGATGTAAATCCCGGCCTCCATGCATGGAGGGCGGAGTCTAGGGTGCCAGGACATCTGTGCCTATAGGCTCCTGTGATGTAAATCCTGGCCTGCATGCATGGAGGGCGGAGTTTAGGGTGCCAGAACATCTGTGCCTATAGGCTGCTGTGATGTAAATCCTGGCCTGCATGCATGGAGGGCGGAGTCTAGGGTGCCAGGACATCTGTGCCTATAGGCTCATGTGATGTAAATCTGGGCCTGCATGCATGGAGGGCGGAGTCTAGGGTGCCAGGACATCTGTGCCTGTAGGCTCCTGTGATGTAAATCCAGGCCTGCATGCATGGAGGGCGGAGTCTCGGGTGCCGGGACATCTGTGCCTATAGGCTCCTGTGATGTAAATCCAGGCCTGCATGCATGGAGGGCAGAGTCTAGGGTGCCAGGACATCTGTTCCTATAGGCTCCTGTGATGTAAATCCGGGCCTGCATGCATGGAGGGCGGAGTCTAGGGTGACGGGACATCTGTGCCTATAGGCTCCTGTGAATGGAGGGCAGAGTCTAAGGTGACGGGACATCTGTGCCTATAGGATCCTGTGATGTAAATCCAGGCCTGCATGCATGGAGGGCGGAGTCTAGGGTGTCGGGACATCTGTGCCTATAGGCTCCTGTGATGTAAATCCCGGCCTGCATGCATGGAGGGCGGTAGGGTGCCAGGACATCTGTGCCTGTAGGCTCCTGTGATGTAAATCCGGGCCTGCATGCATGGAGGGCGGTAGGGTGCCAGGACATCTGTGCCTATAGGCTCCTGTGATGTAAATCCGGGCCTGCATGCATGGAGGGTGGAGTCTAGGGTGCCGGGACATCTGTGCCTATAGGCTCCTGTGATGTAAATCCCGGCCTGCATGCATGGAGGGCGGTAGGGTGCCAGGACATCTGTGCCTATAGGCTCCTGTGATGTAAATCCCGGCCTGCATGCATGGAGGGCGGTAGGGTGCCAGGACATCTGTGCCTATAGGCTCCTGTGATGTAAATCCCGGCCTGCATGCATGGAGGGCGGTAGGGTGCCAGGACATCTGTGCCTGTAGGCTCCTGTGATGTAAATCCGGGCCTGCATGCATGGAGGGCGGTAGGGTGCCAGGACATCTGTGCCTATAGGCTCCTGTGATGTAAATCCGGGCCTGCATGCATGGAGGGTGGAGTCTAGGGTGCCGGGACATCTGTGCCTATAGGCTCCTGTGATGTAAATCCCGGCCTGCATGCATGGAGGGCGGTAGGGTGCCAGGACATCTGTGCCTATAGGCTCCTGTGATGTAAATCCCGGCCTGCATGCATGGAGGGCGGTAGGGTGCCAGGACATCTGTGCCTATAGGCTCCTGTGATGTAAATCCCGGCCTGCATGCATGGAGGGCGGTAGGGTGCCAGGACATCTGTGCCTATAGGCTCCTGTGATGTAAATCCTGGCCTGCATGCATGGAGGGCGGAGTCTAGGGTGCCGCGAGATCTGAGCCTATAGGCCCCTGTGATGTAAATCCAGGCCTGCATGCATGGAGGGCGGAGTCTAGGGAGCCAGGACATCTGTGCCTATAGGCTCCTGTGATGTAAATCCTGGCCTGCATGCATGGAGGGCGGAGTCTAGGGTGGCGGGACATCTGTGCCTGTAGGTTCCTGGGATGTAAATCCAGGCCTGCATGCATGGAGGGCGGAGTCTAGGGTGCCAGGACATCTGTGCCTATTGGCTCCTGTGATGTAAATCCGGGCCTGCATGCATGGAGGGCGGAGTCTAGGGTGCCAGGACATCTGTGCCTATAGGCTCCTGTGATGTAAATCCTGGCCTGCATGCATGGAGGGCGGAGTCTAGGGTGCCGGGACATCTGTGCCTATTGGCTCCTGTGATGTAAATCCAGGCCTGCATGCATGGAGGGCGGAGTCTAGGGTGCCAGGACATCTGTGCCTATAGGCTCCTGTGATGTAAATCCGGGCCTGCATGCATGGAAGGCAGAGTTTAGGGGGCCAGGACATCTGGGCCTATAGGCTCCTGTGATGTAAATCCAGGCCTGCATGCATGGAGGGCGGAGTCTAGTGTGCCGGGAAATATGTGTCTATAGGCTCCTGTGATGTAAATCCGGGCCTGCATGCATGAAGGGCGGAGTCTACGGTGCCAGGACATCTCCGCCTATAGGCTCCTGTGAGGTAAATCCGGGCCTGCATGCATGGAGGGCAGAGTCTAGGGTGCCGGGACATCTGTGCCTATTGGCTCCTGTGATGTAAATCCAGGCCTGCATGCATGGAGGGCGGAGTCTAGGGTGCCAGGACATCTGTGCCTATAGGCTCCTGTGATGTAAATCCGGGCCTGCATGCATGGAAGGCGGAGTTTAGGGGGCCAGGACATCTGGGCCTATAGGCTCCTGTTATGTAAATCTGGGCCTGCATGCATGGGGGGCGGAGTCTAGGGTGCCAGGACATCTGCGCCTATAGGCTCCTGTGATGTAAATCCGGGCCTGCATGCATGGAGGGCGGAGTCTAGGGTGCCAGGACATCTGTGCCTATAGGCCCCTGTGAGGTAAATCCAGGCCTGCATGCATGGAAGGCGGAGTCTAGGGTGTCGGGACATCTGTGCCTATAGGCTCCTGTGATGTAAATCCGGGCCTGCATGCATGGAGGGCGTAGTCTAGGGTGCCAGGACATCTGCGCCTATAGGCTCCTGTGATGTAAATCCGGGCCTGCATGCATGAAGGGCGGAGTCTAGGGTGCCAGGACATCTGTGCCTATAGGCTCGTGTGAGGTAAATCCGGGCCTGCATGCATGGAGGGCGGAGTCTAGGGTGCCAGGACATCTGTGCCTATAGGCTCCTATGATGTAAATCTGGGCCTGCATGCATGGAGGGCGGAGTCTAGGGCCCCAGGACATCTGTGCCTATAGGCTCCTGTGATGTAAATCCGGGCCTGCATGCATGAAAGGCGGAGTCTAAGGTGCCAGGACATCTGTGCCTATAGGCTCCTGTGGTGTAAATCCTGGCCTGCATGCATGGAGGGCGGAGTCTAGGGTGCCAGGACATCTGTGCCTATAGGCTCCTGTGGTGTAAATCCTGGCCTGCATGCATGGAGGGCGGAGTCTAGGGTGCCAGGACATCTGTGCCTATAGGCTCCTGTGATGTAAATCCGGGCCTGCATGCATGGAGGGCAGAGTCTAGGGTGCCAGGACATCTGTGCCTATAGGCTCCTGTGAGGTAAATCCTGGCCTGCATGCATGGAGGGTGGAGTCTAGGGTGCCAGGACATCTGTGCCTATAGGCTCCTGTGATGTAAATCCGGGCCTGCATGCATGGAGGGTGGAGTCTAGGGTGCCAGGACATCTGAGCCTATAGGCTCCTGTGATGTAAATCCCGGCCTCCATGCATGGAGGGCGGAGTCTAGGGTGCCAGGACATCTGTGCCTATAGGCTCCTGTGATGTAAATCCTGGCCTGCATGCATGGAGGGCGGAGTTTAGGGTGCCAGAACATCTGTGCCTATAGGCTGCTGTGATGTAAATCCTGGCCTGCATGCATGGAGGGCGGAGTCTAGGGTGCCAGGACATCTGTGCCTATAGGCTCATGTGATGTAAATCTGGGCCTGCATGCATGGAGGGCGGAGTCTAGGGTGCCAGGACATCTGTGCCTGTAGGCTCCTGTGATGTAAATCCAGGCCTGCATGCATGGAGGGCGGAGTCTCGGGTGCCGGGACATCTGTGCCTATAGGCTCCTGTGATGTAAATCCAGGCCTGCATGCATGGAGGGCAGAGTCTAGGGTGCCAGGACATCTGTTCCTATAGGCTCCTGTGATGTAAATCCGGGCCTGCATGCATGGAGGGCGGAGTCTAGGGTGACGGGACATCTGTGCCTATAGGCTCCTGTGAATGGAGGGCAGAGTCTAAGGTGACGGGACATCTGTGCCTATAGGATCCTGTGATGTAAATCCAGGCCTGCATGCATGGAGGGCGGAGTCTAGGGTGCCGGGACATCTGTGCCTATAGGCTCCTGTGATGTAAATCCCGGCCTGCATGCATGGAGGGCGGTAGGGTGCCAGGACATCTGTGCCTGTAGGCTCCTGTGATGTAAATCCGGGCCTGCATGCATGGAGGGCGGTAGGGTGCCAGGACATCTGTGCCTATAGGCTCCTGTGATGTAAATCCGGGCCTGCATGCATGGAGGGTGGAGTCTAGGGTGCCGGGACATCTGTGCCTATAGGCTCCTGTGATGTAAATCCCGGCCTGCATGCATGGAGGGCGGTAGGGTGCCAGGACATCTGTGCCTATAGGCTCCTGTGATGTAAATCCCGGCCTGCATGCATGGAGGGCGGTAGGGTGCCAGGACATCTGTGCCTATAGGCTCCTGTGATGTAAATCCCGGCCTGCATGCATGGAGGGCGGTAGGGTGCCAGGACATCTGTGCCTGTAGGCTCCTGTGATGTAAATCCGGGCCTGCATGCATGGAGGGCGGTAGGGTGCCAGGACATCTGTGCCTATAGGCTCCTGTGATGTAAATCCGGGCCTGCATGCATGGAGGGTGGAGTCTAGGGTGCCGGGACATCTGTGCCTATAGGCTCCTGTGATGTAAATCCCGGCCTGCATGCATGGAGGGCGGTAGGGTGCCAGGACATCTGTGCCTATAGGCTCCTGTGATGTAAATCCCGGCCTGCATGCATGGAGGGCGGTAGGGTGCCAGGACATCTGTGCCTATAGGCTCCTGTGATGTAAATCCCGGCCTGCATGCATGGAGGGCGGTAGGGTGCCAGGACATCTGTGCCTATAGGCTCCTGTGATGTAAATCCTGGCCTGCATGCATGGAGGGCGGAGTCTAGGGTGCCGCGAGATCTGAGCCTATAGGCCCCTGTGATGTAAATCCAGGCCTGCATGCATGGAGGGCGGAGTCTAGGGAGCCAGGACATCTGTGCCTATAGGCTCCTGTGATGTAAATCCTGGCCTGCATGCATGGAGGGCGGAGTCTAGGGTGCCAGGACATCTGTGCCTATAGGCTCCTGTGATGTAAATCCCGGCCTGCATGCATGGAGGGCGGAGTCTAGGGTGCCAGGACATCTGTGCCTATAGGCTCCTGTGATGTAAATCCGGGCCTGCATGCATGGAGGGCGGAGTCTAGGGTGCCAGGACATCTGTGCCTATAGGCTCCTGTGATGTAAATCCGGGCCTGCATGCATGGAGGGCGGAGTCTAGGGTGCCAGGACATCTGTGCCTATAGGCTCCTGTGATGTAAATCCGGGCCTGCATGCATGGAGGGCGGAGTCTAGGGTGCCGGGAGATCTGAGCCTATAGGCTCCTGTGATGTAAATCCAGGCCTGGTGTCACTATAATACAGGTAAATGGTTGGGACCTGGAGAATGAGCTTACTATAGCCAGAGATTTACTATATTAATTATAATGAGATTCTACTGTAGCTAAACATTTTTTTGCAGCTCACATCAAGGTCACTTTAAAGCAAACCTGTCGCCAATCTGGCGAGTCCATTCTGAGCGTATAGAAGAATAATTAGAGGTTATGGGCGCCGCAAATTGTATGTCAAAGCAATCAATAGATCCAGAGATATAGTTGGCTGTAATCTCAGGCAAACATAAAAGAATAAGCGCCCGCCCGGCACACCGAGGGGCTCAGCTGGTTAATCGCAGCCATTCCTGTGCCAATCCCCAGCCACATACACGTCCATCACACAGGAAGAGTGGCCACCGGGCAATTTCTGAACTATTTGGTGCCCCAGTTACAGCAGCGTGCTTCCCCCACATACACCAGGATATTCTATGAAGTAGGGAGGAGAGAGGATGAGTGGGGTAACATCAGACAATGATTGACATGCTGGTAGATTCATCACACAGCATTTCACACCTGTGCTAGCGGTTTCTGCATTTCACACCTGTGCTAGCGGTTTCTGCATTTCACATCTGTGCTAACAGTTTCTGCATTTCACATCTGTGCTAACGGTTTCTGCATTTCACATCTGTGCTAGCGGTTTCTGCATTTCACACCTGTGCTAGCGGTTTCTGCATTTCACATCTGTGCTAACGGTTTGTGCATTTCACATCTGTGCTAATGGTTTCTGCATTTCACACCTGTGCTAGCGGTTTCTGCATTTCACATCTGTGCTAACGGTTTGTGCATTTCACATCTGTGCTAACGGTTTCTGCATTTCACACCTGTGCTAACGGTTTCTGCATTTCACATCTGTGCTAACGGTTTCTGCATTTCACTCCTGTGCTAGCGGTTTCTGCATTTCACACCTGTGCTAGCGGTTTCTGCATTTCACATCTGTGCTAATGGTTTCTGCATTTCACATCTGTGCTAACAGTTTCTGCATTTCACATATGTGGCGCGACTTTTTCTGCATTTCACATCTGTGCTAACAGTTTCTGCATTTCACACCTGTGCTAGCGGTTTCTGCATTTCACATCTGTGCTAACAGTTTCTGCATTTCACATCTGTGCTAACAGTTTCTGCATTTCACATCTGTGCTAACGGTTTCTGCATTTCACATCTGTGCTAGCGGTTTCTGCATTTCACACCTGTGCTAGCGGTTTCTGCATTTCACATCTGTGCTAACGGTTTGTGCATTTCACATCTGTGCTAATGGTTTCTGCATTTCACACCTGTGCTAACGGTTTCTGCATTTCACATCTGTGCTAGCGGTTTCTGCATTTCACATCTGTGCTAACGGTTTCTGCATTTCACACCTGTGCTAACGGTTTCTGCATTTCACATCTGTGCTAGCGGTTTCTGCATTTCACACCTGTGCTAACGGTTTCTGCATTTCACATCTGTGCTAGCGGTTTCTGCATTTCACACCTGTGCTAGCGGTTTCTGCATTTCACATCTGTGCTAACGTTTTGTGCATTTCACATCTGTGCTAACGGTTTCTGCATTTCACACCTGTGCTAACGGTTTCTGCTTTTGTGTGTGTATGTATGTGTGAGTGTGTGTCTGTTTATGTGTGTGTGTGTGTATGTGTGAGTGAGTGCGTGTGAGATTTGTGTGTTTTGTGTGTGTTGTATGCGTGTACAGTGTGTGTGTGTGTGTGTGTGTGTCTGTATGTATGTGTGTAGTGTGTGTGTAGGTGTGTGTGTGTGTGTACAGTGTGTGTGTGTGTGTGTGTGTGTGTGTGTGTGTGTGTGTGTGTGTGTGTGTGTGTGTACGGTGTGTGTGTGTGTGTACAGTGTGTGTGTGTGTGTGTGTGTGTGTGTGTACAGTGTGTGTGTGTACAGTGTGTGTGTGTGTGTGTGTGTACAGTGTGTGTGTGTGTGTGTGTGTGTGTGTGTGTGTGTGTGTGTGCAGTGTGTGTGTGTGTGTGTACAGTGTGTGTGTGTAGTGTGTGTAGTGTGTGTGTGTGTGTGTGTGTGTGTGTGTGTGTGTGTACAGTGTGTGTGTGTGTGTGTGTGTGTGTGTGTGTGTGTGTGTGTGTGTGTGTGTGTGTGTGTGTACAGTGTGTGTGTGTGTGTGTGTGTGTGTGTGTGTGTGTGTGTGTGTGTGTGTGTGTGTGTGTGTGTGTGTGTCTCTGTGTGTGCGTGTGAGATTTGTGTGTTTTGTGTGTGTTGTGTGCGTGTACAGTGTGTGTGTGTGTGTGTCTGTATGTATGTGTGTAGTGTGTGTGTAGGTGTGTGTGTGTGTGTGTGTGTGTGTGTGTGTGTGTGTGTGTGTGTGTGTGTGTACAGTGTGTGTGTGTGTACAGTGTGTGTGTGTGTGTGTGGTGTATGTGTGTGTACAGTGTGTGTGTGTGTGTGTACAGTGTGTGTGTGTACAGTGTGTGTGTGTGTGTGTGTGTGTGTGTGTGTGTGTACAGTGTGTGTGTGTGTGTGTACAGTGTGTGTGTGTGTGTGTACAGTGTGTGTGTGTGTCTCTGTGTGTGTGTGTGTACAGTGTGTGTGTGTGTGTGTGTGTGTGTGTGTGTGTGTGTGTGTGTGTGTGTGTGTGTGTGTGTGTGTGTGTGTGTGTGTGTGTGTGTGTGTGTGTGTGTGTGTGTGTGTGTGTGTTTTACTGATATCTGCATTGTCATCCAGCCTCCCATAGCGATTACACAGCATTAGCTTAGTGTGTACAGTGTGTGTGTGTGTGTGTGTGTGTGTGTGTGTACAGTGTGTGTGTGTGTGTGTGTGTGTGTGTGTGTGTCTGTGTGTGTGTGTGTACAGTGTGTGTGTGTGTACAGTGTGTGTGTGTGTGTGTGTGTTTGTGTGTCTCTGTGTGTGTCTCTGTGTGTGTGTGTGTGTGTGTGTGTGTGTACAGTGTGTGTGTGTGTGTGTGTGTGTACAGTGTGTGTGTGTGTGTGTGTGTGTGTGTGTGTGTGTATACAGTGTGTGTGTGTGTGTGTGTGTGTGTGTGTGTGTGTGTGTGTGTGTGTGTGTGTGTGTGTACAGTGTGTACAGTGTGTGTGTGTGTGTGTGTGTGTGTGTGTGTGTGTGTGTGTGTGTGTGTGTGTGTGTGTGTTACTGATATCTGCATTGTCATCCAGCCTCCCATAGCGATTACACAGCATTAGCTTCCTAAGCAGCCACATGTGTAAAGTATTTGCTGGCTCAGTAGAGCCAAGTATTTGATTTGACAATGAGGTAATATCAGCCAGCACAGATTGCATCAGATTTTCCATCGCTGTAATCTCAGTGCAGCTTCCAGTGTTGTATGGGGGGGGCAATACCTACATCTCCCCATTTGCCATGGCTTCCATGGCTTCTGGACGGACCCCAGTCACTGCAGAAAGCCAAAATCACAACGTGGCTTAGAGGAAATGCCTGGGCTTGGCAACGACCATCTAATGAGGAGATATCAGAAGGGGGAAGGGAACCACCGTGTCTTTGTAAAACCGTGAGTGTAAAAGGATAGAAGTCACATCATTTAAAGAGAAACCGTGACCAAGGATCGAACTTTATCCCAATCAGTAGCTGATACCCCCTTTTACATGAGAAATCTATTCCTTTTCTCAAACGGATCATCAGGGGGCGCTGTATGACTGATATTGTGGTGAAACCCCTCCCACAGGAAACTTTGAAGACCATGGTCCTGGCAATTTCCTGTCTGTGAACCCCGTTGCATTGTGGGAAATAGTTGTTTACAGCGGTTTCCAACTGCCAAAAAAGCAAACAGCAGCTACTTCCAGTGACATCACCTTCCAGCAGTGAAAATGTCACCATGTGATAAATGTCAGAATGTAAATAAGGGAGAGGAAAGATTTTACAATTGGCAAACACTGACTAAATCATTTATACATAATTTTTGTAAAAATTAAGCACTTTTTTTGATTACATTATTTTCACTGGAGTTCCTCTATAAAGGTAGTCTGAAGCGAAAAAAATTAAAAAAATATACTTACCTGAGAAGAGGAAAGGCTCTGGAACCTTCAGTCAGGTGGTTTCACCCACGCAGCTCAGTGCTGAGCGCTGCAACTGGGCGCGGCTATAGCACCAGTGTTATTGCTAGTGCCTTCGCGCAAATTCAGGGATCCGGCGATCGTCAGAACCCAAATTATGTCTCCCTTCGAGTTGCTACACCTCGGAGGGGGAATAGTATTTAACACCATCCACCGGGGATTTGAGCGGCTGCTTGGGGAGCCGTCTTTCCGTTCAACTGCCCCGGCTCACCAGCGGGGCAATAATACATGCGCTCTTCTGAAGCTTTCCATGTCCTCCTGGAGACCACTGTGGCAGCCCGGGACCGGGACTATGGATGAAGAGGCTGCCAGTTTGAGAAGGGAGGCTGCAAATGGGTAGTAGTACATAGAAGATGTGAGCTGCTACCCGAGGGACCTGTACATGAAAGAGAGGGGCTTCTATACATGCATGTTATTCATGGATCAATGGGCTGCACATGAAATGGGGGGTGCTGCAGGCAGCACATGGAAGAGGAGCAACATGAAAGCTGGTGGAAAAAGTACAAATAATGGATAGGCAGTGACTTCTGGTGCTGGTTCTGCAGTAGTGAAGAACAGGAATGACAGCTGGGTGCCTATATCAGATGAAAGATGTCCAATCTGATCTTTTGTGGTTGGTCTGGGCCATTATCTGAGGTCCATCCAGCTGTCCTATGAAGTCCTAGTTAAGGAAAAAGACATCTGCTTGCCTAAAGTTTCCTTATTTCTAAGTAAAAGATGGCATAAAGCATGGGGCATCACTCATGTCCACTTTCTTCTCCAGTATGTTTATATCAATGAAAAGACACACTTGACCAATCTGAAGGTGTCTTGTGGGAACATTTTTTCCAGCATATCCTCAGGGTCCAAAACCTGCTGAATCCTCCTGAGGTGAGTACCCCATAGGGGCACCTTTTCCCCTACAGGTATGCTTTAATATGAGGAGCATATGATAATAATTCCTGTATTTTTATAGTACTTTTCTCCTATCGGACTCAAAGCACTTGCCAAGCCCAGACATTTCCACAAGAGCGCACTCAGTAGGCAGTTCTGCCCAAGAAGCTCCTTACTGATACTGAATAGGTGCAGCTTACTGAACAGGAAGACCTGAGATGTGAACCCTGGTCTCCTGTGTCAGAGGCAGAGCCCTTACCTTACCCATTACACCATCCAACCACTGATGGAGGTTGCTCTTGCTATATGGGGGATGACAGGACTGCATTTGTTGTATGGGGGAAATGATGGCTGTACTTGTTACATCGGGAAATGATGGCTGCACTTTTTTCTTATATGGGGGATGTTATGACTGCATTTGTTGTATGGGGGAAATGATGGCTGCACTTGTTATATGGGGAAATAATGGCTGCACTTGTTATATGGGGAAATAATGGCTGCACTTGTTATATGGGGGAAATGATGGCTGCACTTGTTATATGGGGAAATGATGGCTGCACTTGGTATATGGGGAAATGATGGCTGCACTTGTTATATGGGGGAAATGATGGCTGCACTTGTTATATGGGGAAATGATGGCTGCACTTGTTATATGTGGAAATGATGGCTGCACTTTTTTGTTATATGGGGGATGTTATGACTGCATTTGTTGTATGGGGGAAATGATGGCTGCACTTGTTATATGGGGAAATGATGGCTGCACTTGTTATATGGGGAAATGATGGCTGCATTTGTTATACAGGGAAATGCTAGCTGCACTTGTTATATGGGGGACATACAGTTTATATATCCCCCAAGAATCAGCGTCCCCCAGCTGTGTACTGCTGCTGCTGCATGACATAGTCACCCTAATGAACAATCAGTAATTGAGGTGTCCATCAACTGAGAATATGTAGGAGGTTTTACGTTTGCTAAGTGTGACGTTCCTCTGTTATCCACATACCACTGTTCAGTGGCGTAACTAGACTTTATAGCCCCCCCCCCCCTGCAAAAATGGTAGCATGGGGCCCCTCTGGTCCCCATATCCCCATGCGGGTCACATGATTGGGAGCTGGCGAATAGCAGTAGGGAGAGTTCTGCTGTGAAGCAGCATCTGGAAGAAGGAAAAAAAATTACACACCCTCCTGCACACTGTTTTTCTGAGCAAATGGAGGTTTTTCACTAATTGGCTGAACTTGCAGTTAAGGAGAGGGAGGAGAGGCCTCTGGGCCCCCTGCGATGGTAGGGGTCGCAGGGGTAATTGGTACGCCTATGCCAGTGTTTCTCGCCAATATTACACCCCGTCCACTTTATATAAGATGGTGTTTAGTAAGTACATCCTGTTACAGGTAACGTCCTTAGTGTTGGGTGCACTAGGCGATCCTGATGTGCGCACTGCTTGCATTGCAGATCGCTCACACTAGCATTCGGGGGTTTATGAACCTGTGAATCCCAATCCAAACGTAGATTCACCTGCTGAAGCTCACCACAGCTGTGTTTGCTGCTGGCGCAGCTGTCACCTCTCCACCCTTCCCCTGGCTCACCACCCTGGAGTTCTGCTGAGCCTCTGTTGTCACCATCCCTGGCAGGTCCGTCACCTCTCCTCCCCCCAGAGCACAGGGAGCTGAATTGGTGGGCTGGATGGTAACTATCACGTACCTGAAGTGTAGGAGACAGATGTGCTGAGGGCAGCTACCCTTGCAACTTGTGAACTGGAGTCCCTGGAGTTGAAACAGGGATCTCCCGTAAGCAAGGGGCAGGAGCGCTTGAAGAACTGGTGGTGTAACTACCAGGCGTGTGACCGGAGAGGTCCAACAGCGCTCCCACAGGTTGAGTCTGGTAGTGCAGCGACTCAGCTTCCAGCCAGGTCCAGAGGTGAGCATAGGTTCGGCAACAAAGTGGGTCTTCGTACAGGCAGAGTTTGGTAACAGAGTGGATCCTTGAACAGGCAAAGGGTCGGCAACGGAGCGGGTTCTCAGACAGGCAGAAGTCGGTACACAATAGGTTAGTCATACAAGGCACATGCAAAAGTAGTATGTGCCAACGCAAAACTTGTCATTACGCACACAGACAGCGATATGCACAAAATAGATTCCTTATGTGTGTGTGTGCACAGCGTTACACCAGCAGTCTTTGCCGCCAATGTTTATGCTTGCATTGTGCGTGTGCACAGAACGCCAGACCCCCATTCCTGGGGCCCCAGCAATCCATGTCAGGACATCTGCCGGCATCCACATGCACTAACCGCCTCGCCTGGATAGGTAACTGACCGTGACAGTAACCTTAGCCATGCATAGTGTTTGTAGAGGTCAACAGCTGAATTTTACCTACACCATGTGCTTCCAGTGAAAATAAGAACAGACGAAAAACCTTACAAGGTTATGCTTTGGTGTTGGCGTCTCCCCGGCTGCAGTAGGGCAGAGCCATAAGTGCCGTATGGTAAACAGTCCTGTACACTGCTCTATTCTCAGTGTAATAAGCCAGATTGTATTTGCCAGCAAATAGCGCAGATTTGTATGCTAATTCACTGTATCTGTTGCGTCAGCAGCTGGCTGGGCGGCGGTAGATGGTACTGGAGTCTGGTATCTGGCGGCGTAGGAAGTCAGACGCTGCATGGCGGTGCGAGCCGGGTGAACTGTTACCGGCAGATCTCATTTAGGAGGAAAAGCCTTAATGTCCTTGCTGAGAACGGGAGATTAGAGATTAGGGGAGGAATTAATCGTGTGTTATCTGCTCGATGGGAAAACGCAGAGATGTGATCTGATGCTGCTATGTGTCTCTTCTGCTGCGGAGTGCTGCTGGGTGCTGCTAGTACTATGTGGGTGGCTATCACATTGTATGCAGACTAATGACTCTATCAGAACCACCCGTGTCATGATGCAAACACTATGCTCAATATGGTTATATTCTCAATATTTCCACTGATCTTTTGTGTATGTCTAATATCTATTCATCCCTCTGCATCTTTCTCTCCTTATCTATCTATCTATCTATCTATCTATCTATCTATCTATCTATCTATCTATCTATCTATCTATCTATATATAGGGGTATAACTAGGAATCACTGGGCCCTCCTGCAAAACTTTGGATGGGGCCCCCTCCCACCAGGACTGAGCACTTGGGGAGGGGTAGAGAGGTTGGGGGCTGGACACTGTACAGAAGAGCCTGCTGCACACTGAATAGGGACTGTCTACAATGTTTGTCTGCAAAACTTTATATGATTCCTTATCAGTGACTGAGCAGATGCAGTCATTAGAACAATTATGCAGAGAGCAGATAGTTTTTTCTTTCCTTGCCCTTAGTTGTCAGTCTTTCAGGACGGGGCCCCCTGTGGCTTCTGGGCCCCCCTGCGGCTGCATCCCTTGCAGGGTCTATTGTTGCGCTCCTGTAAATCTATCTATATATCTATCTATCTCTCCATTTTTCTGTCTTTAATGCTGGGTACACACAATACGTTTTTCTGCTCGATTTTCCATCCGGTTGTTTTTTTCTGCTCAGTTCTCTTATCTTCCGCTCGTTTTTCTTATCTTTTTCCATTCACTTCTATGAGAAATCGAGCAAAAAAAAACTATCAGAAGGAATATCGGACATGTCAGAAAGTATCTATCGAACCATCTATCCAGCGGAAAAACGTATGGTGTGTATCCAGCATAACTACTACCCTCCATGGGTATCTGTCTATAGGGGGAGGTACACTGATTGTGAACACATTGAAAACAATGAATTGTCACCTGCAGCAGTGTCATCTGTCACACATAGAATGACCAAACTTGCTGATCAGAGCTGCTTCTACATAGTTCCATTTTTAGGCATAGGCAGACCAGGCAAATGCCTCGGAGGAAGCACACAGAGCTATTCTTAGCACACAACTGCTAGGGCCATTAACACCTAAATAGGTGCTAAGGAGGCCTGAATAACAGAATAGAACAGAATTACAAATAAGAATAACAGAACAGAATAAACAATTAATGTTCTAATTAAGCTGTATTTGTTTTGTATTGGTCTATATTGATTTAGATAGATTATATATATATATATATATATATATATATATATATATATATATATATATATATATATATATATATATATATATATAGTCTATATTGTTTGTATTCGGACCTGGAAAGATCCATAAAGATCCAAGTTGCACATAAACAGTAAAGGTGCTCATAGATCAGACGAGACGATGTATGGCCAGATTGCCCAAGAGATAGATCTCTATCTCATCAAATCTGACCAAAGAGAGATCTGTCGGCTGCCCATACACTGCAAGCTGATTTCCGATCGATTTCAGCATGAAATCTCTTGGGAATCGTTGTGACGCCACATCTGATGTCCCCTCCCCCCCCATGCTGTCCCACCTAATGTTAAATGTGCCCTGTGTAGTATACTTTACCAGTCGGTATCCGCCGCTGGCCCCGGGCTCTGTCCTCATACACGAGCCCCACGTGGTTGCCGGCTGTGATGTGGGCGTGTGTGACGTCACATATGCACCCATGTATACGCCGACATCCGTGTGGAGTACGTGTATGAGGACGGAGCCCGGGGCCAGCTGCGGACACTACACTGTATGGGGCACTGGGGGGTGCATTTTACACACGGGGGCATAGTGTTGAGGGTTCCGTTACGCTTATCCCAATATCGCACGCCATTACTGAGACGCACACAATCGAGAATGTTGGGCATGCTCTTGGCGGCACCGATTTTCACCGGATCCGATTATAATAATTGAATCGGATGATCGATTGGCCGCCAGGTTGCCTGATGTATGGCTATTGGCCACCTTAACGGGAACCTAAACTGAGAAGGATATGGATTTTTCCTTTTAAAATAATGCCAGTTGCCCGACTCTCCTGCTGATCCTGTGTCTCTAATACTTTTAGCCACAGCCCCTGAACAAGCATGCAGATCAGGTGCTCTGACTGAAGTCAGACTGGATTAGCTGCATGCTTGTATCAGGTGTGTGATTCAGCCACTACTGCAGTCAAAGAGATCAGCGGGGCTGCCAGGCAACTGGTATTGTTTAAAAGGAAGCATCCATATCCCTCTCAGTTTAGGTTCCCTTTAAATGTTTTAATAAAGTGGGTACATGCCCCTTATAACAATTATAGGAAGGGTATGTAATTTGGGTTTAGTGAGTTTGGGTCAGTGAGATGTTCCTGATCTTGTAATAATGTGTATTAGTGTTGGGCGAACATCTAGATGTTCGGGTTCGGGCCGAACAGGCCGAACATGGCCGCGATGTTCGGGTGTTCGAGCCGAACTCCAAACATAATGGAAGTCAATGGGGACCCGAACTTTCGTGCTTTGTAAAGCCTCCTTACATGCTACATACCCCAAATTTACAGGGTATGTGCACCTTGGGAGTGGGTACAAGAGGAAAAAATTTTTAGCAAAAAGAGCTTATAGTTTTTGAGAAAATCGATTTTAAAATTTCAAAGGGAAAACTGTCTTTTAAATGTGGGAAATGTCTGTTTTCTTTGCACAGGTAACATGCTTTTTGTCGGCATGCAGTCAGAAATGTAATACAGATAAGAGGTTCCAGGAAAAGGGACCGGTAACGCTAACCCAGCAGCAGCACACGTGATGGAACAGGAGGAGGGCGGCGCAGGAGGAGAAGGCCACGCTTTGAGACACAACAACCCAGGCCTTGCATGAGGACAAGAAGCGTGCGGATAGCATGCATTTTGCCGCCATGCAGTCATAAATGTAATACAGATAAGAGGTTCCAGGAAAAGGGACCGGTAACGCTAACCCAGCAGCGACACAGAGCACAATGCTATACAGTGGTTGGTGAGCGGTGTACTACTGTTCCCAGCAGCGACACAGAGCACAATGCTATACAGTGGTTGGTGAGCGGTGTACTACTGTTCCCAGCAGCGACACAGAGCACAATGCTATACAGTGGTGGGTGAGCGGTGTACTACTGTTCCCAGCAGAGACACAGAGCACAATGCTATACAGTGGTGGTTGAGCGGTGTACTACTGTTCCCAGCAGCGACACAGAGCACAATGCTATACAGTGGTTGGTGAGCGGTGTACTACTGTTCCCAGCAGCGACACAGAGCACAATACTATACAGTGGTGGGTGAGTGGTGTACTACTGTTCCCAGCAGCGACACAGAGCACAATGCTATACAGTGGTTGGTGAGCGGTGTACTACTGTTCCCAGCAGAGACACAGAGCACAATGCTATACAGTGGTTGGTGAGCGGTGTACTACTGTTCTCAGTAGCGACACAGAGCACAATGCTATACAGTGGTTGGTGAGCGGTGTACTACTGTTCCCAGCAGCGACACAGAGCACAATGCTATACAGTGGTGGGTGAGCGGTGTACTACTGTTCCCAGCAGAGACACAGAGCACAATGCTATACAGTGGTGGTTGAGCAGTGTACTACTGTTCCCAGCAGCGACACAGAGCACAATGCTATACAGTGGTTGGTGAGCGGTGTACTACTGTTCCCAGCAGCGACACAGAGCACAATGCTATACAGTGGTTGGTGAGCGGTGTACTACTGTTCCCAGCAGCGACACAGAGCACAATACTATACAGTGGTGGGTGAGTGGTGTACTACTGTTCCCAGCAGCGACACAGAGCACAATGCTATACAGTGGTTGGTGAGCGGTGTACTACTGTTCCCAGCAGAGACACAGAGCACAATGCTATACAGTGGTTGGTGAGCGGTGTACTACTGTTCTCAGTAGCGACACAGAGCACAATGCTATACAGTGGTTGGTGAGCGGTGTACTACTGTTCCCAGCAGCGACACAGAGCACAATGCTATACAGTGGTGGGTGAGCGGTGTACTACTGTTCCCAGCAGAGACACAGAGCACAATGCTATACAGTGGTGGTTGAGCAGTGTACTACTGTTCCCAGCAGCGACACAGAGCACAATGCTATACAGTGGTTGGTGAGCGGTGTACTACTGTTCCCAGCAGCGACACAGAGCACAATGCTATACAGTGGTTGGTGAGCGGTGTACTACTGTTCCCAGCAGCGACACAGAGCACAATGCTATACAGTGGTGGGTGAGCGGTGTACTACTGTTCCCAGCAGAGACACAGAGCACAATGCTATACAGTGGTGGTTGAGCGGTGTACTACTGTTCCCAGCAGAGACACAGAGTGGCAGTAAACACAATGCTATACAGTGGTGGGTGTGCGGTGTACACAGAGTGGCAGTAAACACAATGCTATATAGTGTGGGTGAGCGGTGTACTACTGTTCCCAGCAGCGACACGACTGGGGGGACCCTGGCTAGCCTGGCTGGAGAGAGAACTACCCTGCCTGCCTACCCAAAGCTAAACCCACAGACAAATGGCGGAGAAATGACGTGGATCGGGTATTTATTTACCCGAACCACGTGACCCGTTCGGCCAATCAGAGCGCTTCGGGTCCGAACCACGTGACCCGTTCGGCCAATCACAGCGCTAGCCGAATGTTCGGGGAACGTTCGGCCATGCGCTCTTAGTTTGGCCATATGGCCGAACGGTTTGGCCGAACACCATCGGGTGTTCAGCCGAACTCGAACATCACCCGAACAGGGTGATGTTCTGCAGAACCCGAACAGAGGCGAACACTGTTCGCCCAACATTAATGTGTATATCCTTTATAGATTTATTTTGAGAAGCAACACTTCCTGCAAAACAAATGAAAGTGTTCCTGAAGTGACATGTGAGACAAACATGGGTACATATAGTACAAGTTTCCTTTCTGTTTTCCTGTACAAGTATTAAACGTGAGTTGGTATCTATGTAAATGAGCTTGTGGAACAGCTTGTGGAATTCAGTCCATTTTCCTGAAAAGTAAATTGAAGCTTAAAGAGACTCCGTAACAAAAATTGCGTCCCGTTTTTTATCATCCTACAAGTTCCACAAGCTATTCTAATGTGTTCTGGCTTACTGCAGCACGTTCTACTATCACCATCTCTGTAATAAATCAACTTATCTCTCTCTTGTCAGACTTGTCAGCCTGTGTCTGGAAGGCTGCCAAGTTCTTCAGTGTTGTGGTTCTGTGATGCATCTCCCCCCTCCAGGCCCCTCTCTGCACACTGTATGTGTGTTATTTAGATTAGGGCAGCTTCTCTCTGCTCTATTATCTTTTACAAGCTGGATAAATCGTCCTTTGAGCTGGCTGGGCTTTCACATACTGATGAATTACATACAGGGAGAGCTGTCTGCACTCTGCAGTAAGAAACAGCCTGACACTTCAGTGGAGGATAGCTGCAGGGGGAAAGAAACGCACAAATGATCTCTTGAGATTCAAAAGGAAGGGTGTATACAGTCTGATTGTGTATGGATGTATTTTCTATGTGTGGACATACTGTACATCAACCTACTTCCTGTTTTGGTGGCCATTTTGTTTGTTTATAAACAAACTTTTAAAAACTGTTTTTAACCACTTTTAATGCGGCGGGGAGCGGCGAAATTGTGACAGAGTGTAATAGGAGATGTCCCCTAACACACTGGTATGTTTACTTTTGTGCGATTTTAACAATACAGATTCTCTTTAAAGAGTTTAATCTGAGTGAGAAAAGGCTTCTGATAAGATTTTATTGCTGGAAAGTTAAAGGGCCAGCTCACTCAGCAAGGCAGATTTGTCACGGCTGCCATTTAGAATGTGTCCCTACAATGAAGCCCTTAGAGCTGAACATCAAAATATGAGACTCCGCTGTATGTTCTGTTTTACTTTCATAAAATACATACAATTAATCATTTCATAAGTTTATTTTCACTTTAGGTTTTCTTTAAAGGCCAACTGAAGTGAGAAGATTATGGACTTCCATATTTATTTCCTTTTAAACAATACCAGTTTCCAGTTACAATACCAGTTGCCTGGCTGTCCTGCTGTTATATTTGGCTGCAGTAGAGTCTGAATAACACCAGAAACAAGCATGTAGCTAATCTTGTCAGATCTGACAATAATGTCAGAAACAGCTGCTGCATGCTTGTTCAGGGGCTATGGCTAAAATTATTAGAGGAAGAGGATCAGCAGGACAGCCAGGCAACTGGTATTGCTTAAAAGGAAATACTGTAAATATGGCAGCCTCCATATCCCTCTCAGTTGAGTTGTCCTTTAATATAGGCTGTGGTGTTCCTGTTCACAAGATTCATTACCTTACTGGGGTCAGCATAATCTCCAGAAACGGTATTGCCTCTACACATTGATCTTCCACACCGTTTGTGGTTTTGATCAGCTAGCCACCCCCGCCCTCACCTTTCCCGCCCCCGTGTATTGCATCAGCCGGTCTCTCTGTGTATGTACGCAGAATGTCACGAAGGACTAATGCATATTCTGATTTCAGAGCTCTGAGGTTGTAGATGATGTATGAGGGATGGAATAGCCAGTGATGGTGCCGGCCAGGAAGCTGGCTAACTCAGTGTGACAAGACGTTGGTTGCGTATTGCGCGCAGCAAGTCACCTCACTATGAGTCACCAGAAGGATTTCAGCATTTACAGCAATTCTTTCTCATCTGTAAAGGTCCTTTATGCAGCGCTCACAGGATCTATTGTTACCTGGAACTTACAGTTCATCTGAGAACTTTGTAAAAGGTTGGGAGACATATAGTGGGGATTAGATTGTGAGCTCCTCTGGTGGACAGTTAAGTAACAACACAATATATTTTGTACAGCGCTGTGGAAGATGTCAGTGCTATATAAATACTAAGTAATAATCTGTTTTGGGATGGAGGGTTCACATCCAGGTTATTGAGGGTGGGTGAGAGTGATTAGAAGAAGAAAAAAAACAAACAAGAAGATCATTGACCTCGGATATAAAGTACCGCTATTGCTAAAATTGTAAAATTTTAAATAGATACACATATGATGTACATTTGTTATAGAGTAAAATGCACCATAAATTACTTTTTTCCTAAGTCTCTATCATTTCCAGTAGATAGTCTTGGTTTTGGACTGCTCCGTCTCCTCATGGGGGTTTCGCTGAGCTTTCTTTATTTTTATAAGCACTCACTGAACGGCAGTTGCTTAGTCCAACCGCAGAAAAAGTGTAGTGTGCAAGTATAGTGAGTAGCAGGACTGGACAGAATCTTTGGGGCTGGGCGCACACATAGCAGAAACGCTAGCGTTGCGTAAAACGCTGTGTTTTTGCCGCTAATGGAAGTCTATGGAGTGCAGGAAAAAACGCATATAAAAAACGCATGTGTGTGTTTTTATGCGTTTTACAGTATGCGTTTCACAAAACGCTGGTTCTGTTGCATATTATGCAGGATGGCTGCCAAAACGCACATAATGAAAGTCAATGGGAGCGCAATGGTATGCATTTTCCATGTGTTTTTATGAGTTTCTGCGTAAAAAATTGTTTAGTGATGCATTTTTGCTTCCTGTTGTCTTCCTAGTGATTTGCATAAAACGCATTCGAAAAAATGCATACAAAACGCATATGCATTTTGTATTAGTGAACCGCAAATGCATTAAAACGCACGCAATACGCTTGAAAAACGCATCGCAAAAACACGAAAAGCGCAAAAAAAAAATTGCACACATTAACATAAAACTTGACATAAAACGCAGCCTTTCACGCTATGTCATATGTGAACCCCGCCTTAATAGATCCTTTCCAGGAAGAGCTTCTCTAAAGAATAAAGGAGATGTTGATAATCCCCCGTGAGGAGATGGACAAATCCAAAACTTGTCAGATCTGTCATATTTTTACTAACTACTGTAAGTGACAGCAACACAGGAACAAAGTAATTACAGAGTTATAGTGCATGCTACTATGGCAGATATGCACGTCTTATATGTATGCGTTTACATGTATTTTAACCACTTCTCCCTCAAGGGTTTTTACCCTAATGGACTGGAGCAATTTTCACCTGCCAGCGCTCCTCCCTTTCATTCGCCAATAACTGTATCACTACTTATCACACCGAAATGATCTATAACTTTTTTTTGCCTCAAATTAAGCTTTTTTTATGGACAAAACTTGTTTTCAGTAACTACTTTATTCTCTATACATTTTGTGGGGAAAAAAACAAGAAAAAACATGAAAAAATACATTATTTCTCCAATTCCCTCCCCTATACTTTTAAAACAAGCAATGCTACTATAAATAAAACTCATGCATTTTATTTGCCCATTAGTCCCAGTTATCTTTAAATTGCAGCACAATGTATGGCGACAATATATTATTCTCAAATAGTTGTACTTTTTCTGGTTTGGGTTTTTTTGTATACTTGTATACAAGCCCTTATTAATAAAATAACAGTAATATACCCATGACATACATATTAAAAAAAAAAGCTCAGTCCCTAACATAACTATTTACGTTTTTGTTATTTTTTTACCACTAGATGTCCCCACACTCACTAGTTTGTATGCTTTGAACAATCACACAGTGTTGTTACAGAAAAGATCATTGGCTTCTCGTCGAAGCCATGATCTTTCCCTTACAGGCACTTTGATTGGTTCCGGGAACACTTGTTCCCTTTTACCAATCGCAGCTCTCTGAGTCCAGGCGGGTACACGCGGCAGGGGAGAGTGGGGGGCATGCACGGCAGCGGTGGAGGAGGATGTTTTAAAAAACTTCTGTTGGACCATTCAGAGGGACCAACAGGATGTTTTAAAATGGTGCGTCGTCCAGGAGTGGGTAAATGTTGACATTTTTTGTGATAGTGGTCTTTTAAAATGGTATCATAATCAAACATCATCTATGGTCTTCTGTATTTAACAAAGCTCAAACCATCTGACTATCTTTCAAAGCACTGGAAGGGTTAAAACTTACTTTTACCTAATTTAGCTACATATTGATAAACTTGCCATTGCCAACCATCAGATTGTGCTGGAAGTTATAATAAACTGTGTAAACAAGGTAGAGAAGTTCCTGCTATATCCAAGGGGAACTGGATACCATTCTCTCCTTTATTTGCTCACTATTTACTTTATTAAGAATCAATCTGATATAATTGGTCTGCAGTAAGCAATAATATCAATTAGCTTCAATGAGGTGTAAATATGCATTGAAATGACATCAGAGTACTTGTAGTGTTTCATATTCATTTTTTAACGTGCTTAACTAGTTCACCACTTAGGGGGTTTTCTCCTTATGGACCAGGGAAATTTACAGCATGTAAATTATGTCCCCCTAGTGACAATATTTTATTTGGAAAAAAAAAGGTGTATTTTTTCAGTTTAGCATCCTTCACTAATTACAAGCCCTTATTTGGAAAAATAACAATAATACACCCTCAGGACATACATATTAAAAATGTTGGTCCCTAAGATAACTATGTTATATATTTTATTTAAATCACTTTTTTTAAATAAAAGTGTTTCATTATGGTAACTAAAGGAGTGGGTTAATTAATGGGGTATTATATATATTTTTATTTAATGGGATATATTAGGGTGTCATTTTACCATTTGGTCAGGCCACTAGCCCCACTTTATTCCTAATGTGTACTCTTTACTGCATACATGTATTACATGAAGTAACGTGTGTATGTTTTACTTTCACTTTTGTCAATGACCACCAGTATCTCATTTATGCCAGCTATCATTGATCACAGACACTTAGGTCGTTGAATGGGAAACGAGTTCCCATTCACTGAACTGTAGACTATCAGGCGGCGATGAGAATGTGTGCGGGAGCACGCACGAGCATGCGCAGTGGGCGATCCTGATGAGGTATGTATGTCTATGCCCGGGACTTTAGATGGAGTCCCCTCGCTTCTGTGTAATAGAGCGGCATAGATGTGCAATCCAATCTGTGGAATGAGAATTCCGCTGGAGTTCGGCAGGGGAGATGCAGATCCTTCAGAAATGGCTGCAGACAGGAGAAAAGGATGACAATGCAACGGCTGCACATCTGCTATCTGCTGGGTGAACATTTTCATTTGTTACTCGGCTGTCCAAATAGGCAATTAACCTTCACACACAATAATGATGCAGCAGAAAACACGCCAGAGTCTTGTCTGTGCGGATAAATCATGCGGGTAGAATTGGATTGAAAGACGTTAAAACTGTGCCGGCAGCCGCTACCCCCCACCGATGCTGTTTTGACGAGGCTTCTGTTCACAAAGAAAGGGAATTTATCACTTTAACAGAGTCAGTAATTATCCCACCGCTGCCAACAGAAGAAAACTATAAAGATTTGTCTTTCGGTTCTGAACAGAGCAGTGAGATCCGTCCATTCATTCCAACTATGGAGAGACAGAACTAGTTCAGGATCGGCACCGGGTGGCCCAAAGATATATTGAGGTTACTGTGAACCCTAAAGTAGGAGTCCTGGTGCCTCTGTTGTGTGAAGGGAAAACCATGAGCCAAATGCTGCAGAATCATTAGCTGGTCAAGAAAGAACAGGAAATTTTTGTAATGAATACTCACAAAAATTGTATACGCCTACGGGGAAGTAACCGTCCCAGAATGTGTTTGGTCGCTCTCCTCGGGTTCTTCCTATTCGTAGTTAAAGAGGAGCTGTCAGCCACACTATCTCAGAAAAATAACACATATATAAGTAAATACTTGTTCTGCTTACATAACACATGTATTGCACTGTCCTCATTTTGATTTTAATGATTTTTCTATTGTAAAAAAAGAGAAAAATCCTTCTTAGGATTTTTCATTTTTTGTCTATCTTGAAACCAATCCTGACATAATTTCCTCCCTTACTCTTTCTGTGTATAATTGCCCGCCCTCCTCCCAGTCTTCAGGCACTCCCACCCAGCTCTGCAGTAGAAAGTGCATTGTCTCAGCATGAGAAATATTGGCCAATCAGAGAGGAACAGAGGTGTGGGAGGGGAAAAGAGGAGGGAAAGAGGCTTCAGCCAATCAGGCTGCATTATTGAAGTCTGAGGAGAAAGTAAAGAAGCAAAAAAAAAAAGAAAACCCAGAATGCCCTGCAACTTCCTTTGTGCGGCAGATGTACCAAAGAAGAGCCAGGGACACTGGGTAATGATGTTTTACAGAGAAGAAAAGTAAGCGTGATTTTTAACTCTTGGATTGCCTGGTTAGCATCCTTATTACTGTTTACCAGATAAAAGTAAGGAACAGTGGTGCTCGGATACCACTTTTTAAAATCTGAATAGATTCGGATGCCCAGATATCCGGATCCGAATCGGATATCCGAATCCAAACTTTTGGGTATCCGAGTAGAATTGAATATCTGAACCCAATATCCGGTCGGATTCGGATATCCGGATTGAAAACCGGAAGTGGGCTTTAAAATGCTTCCAAAACGGTTTGGAAGGTAAAAACTCTCTCTCTCTCTCTCTCTCCCCCCCCCCCCCATCTCTCTCTCCTCTCTCTCTCTCTCTCTCTCTCTCTCCTCCCCCCTCTCTCCCTCTCCCCCCTCTCCCTCCTCTCCCCCCCCCATCTCTCTCCCCTCTCTCTCCCTCTCCCCCCTCTCCCTCCCCCCCCCCCCCATCTCTCCTCTCTCCCTCTCTCTCTCTCTCTCTCTCTCTCTCTCTCTCTCTCTCTCTCTCTCCCTGACTGCCTTCAAAAGGGATTTTTGCCATTGAAGGTGATTTTGGCTCCTGCTCAGATATCTGAACTAACTATCCGCCCAGATTTCGGATTTTAGATGGTAAATCCGAGTTTGCTCGGATAGTCTATCCGAATTGCTATGCAAAGTTTGGATAGTGGAAAAAGTTCAGATTATCTGGGTAACTGGGATATCCGAAACCTTGCTGAGCAGCACTGATAAGGAATTGATTTTTGATTTTATGCCCGACAGTTACACTTTAAGGCTGCTTTCACAGTGGGACGTTATAGGCGCACGTTAGAGCAGCCTGTAACGCAGCCCACCGCACAGCAATGAAAAGTCAATGGGCTGTTCACAGAGCCCACGTTGTGTTACATTGTAAAGCAGCACGTTTTAAAAAAAAGTGCTGCATGATGTGCGTTATACGCCGCTAAGCCGCGTTAGACTGTTTGCACATGCTCAGTGATGTTGGAGGAGGAGGTCTCCTCTCCTCCTCCGTAGCCAGCCACATGGCTAATTAATATTCACTGCACTGTGACGTGCAGTGTTTACTTCCTGGAGCGGCCGCTCTGTGCGGCGATTGGCCGGCGGGACCACGTGATGCGGATCACGTGGTCTCCGCATCTCATTGATCGGCATCACATTGCACAAAAATGGCGCACCAAGAGCTGCATAGCGTAGCTCTAGGTAGCGTCCTAGTCCAGCACCACCAGGCGTTGCGTTAGGGGCGCATTATGCGACCTTAACGTCCCCTAAAACGCAACGTCCTGGTGGGAAAGAAGCCTAACTACAAGTTTGGATAGACTATCATCTCCAAAGGAGGCGGCGCCTAGAAAATGAGAATTGTGGGAGGCGCCCAATGTATAATATTCAATGATTACTACTTTTGGGTCTCTAGAAATAAGTAGAGGTATCTTATCTCTTCAGATTCACTCCAAATAATGGAAAATATGTTTTCATCGATAACGGTTAAACTATATCAATATGCAGCTAATTACGTTTTTTGAGAAATTTTGCATAAAATTTCGCAATTACACCTACACGTAACTATGATGTGTACATTGAATTGATTTCATATAATCATTGGTAATGTTGCGGACATTTTGTGTAATTCCGTACTGAATTTAGCATTGAATAGCAAATCCCCCATACATGCTATTGACACCAAAATGTCTACATATATTAAGGAGAATAATGTGTGCAAGTCACAAAAAGACCTCGTAGTTTTTGAGAAAATCGGTTTTACAAATGCAAGGAAAAAAGTATCAATGCGTTACGTCGTCACAGCTGAGCCGATGGGTCTCCTCCCTTTGGCGCTGCAGGGTTGTACTTAATTGTACTTAATCTGAGTCAGTGCAAAGACTGTACAAAACCACATTTCCATGAAATCCTCAAAAGTAACTGACAGTTACTAACTGTCATTGGATCAGTTACTTGTTAAAGCGGTATTGTCACCATAAAAATCAAATTTCAACAGTAAAAAATGATCAATTAGTGTTGCGCCTTATCTGGTGTGCTGCAAGTTCTGTTTAAAAGGGTCCCACTTCCTTAAATAATTAAAATTAAATATGCAATTAACAGACTGCGCTGATTAGGTACTAGTAGCTTTTAATAAGTAAAATGCTGGTGTTAATCAGGGATATTTCCCTCAGATGATTAAAAAGTCCATAAAAACAAAATAAGATAAAATATTAATAGCTTGAAAACAAAGTGCTATTGCTTGTTGGGGTAGGGGTGGGTTTCCTCCTATGGAATAGTGGTGCCCCACAGTAGGTATTTCACAAAGATATGTTGCTTATACTTTTGAATGGTGGTTTTGCAACCTGCTGCTGATGTCATGCAGGCACCCTTAAGAGTAAAGTGTCTAGTGCTTTTAAATTGCAGTAGTGTGGCAAATGTTCAGTGAGGAGACAGTTCTTATTTAATAGTTCCAAGTGGATACTTCTCACCCGTCCTGGTCTGCTTGATATTGATTGAACGCTGCGGTGGGGAGCCGCTCTATCTCACCCGCCCCGGCCGGTGGCGAGGTGAGAGAGGCTGGACAGACGTTGCTGTCGGGCTGGTTAGCCCGGCTCCCGGGGATTCCGGAGATGTTGTTAGCTGGAGCACCTAAGCGGAGATGTTACTTCCGTGTTCCCCGATGGAGTCGGCGTTTGCACGGCTTCAGCACGTCTCCTTTCCCCTTGGTGTGACGTCACTGGTGCAACCACGGCTGACGTTTCGGGAGGAACGCCTCCCTTTCTCAAAGCTGGGTTGCGGAAGGGGGTCGGAGCACTCCTTTTAAAGCCTCGCCCACACAGACCTGTCAATCAAATGCGTATAAGTCCAAATCCTTGTTTAATCCATGCGGGGTCAAAGATCCAAGATTGTAAATCCACATGGTTTCTCTTCGTGACATTTCTAATAGATAGTCTCCCCCTCTCCATGGTTTACTTACTTGTTCTATTGCACAGAATCTAGTTCCCTTAAAGGAACATCCATGGTCACTCTTATAGTGTGCTGACAAGGGATGTTGTTTGTTGCCTTTTATGATGTTGGTGCAATGCTCACTCAATCTTTCCTTCAAAGCACGCTTCGTTCTTCCCACATATTGTTTTTGACAAGGGCATGTTAACACATATATAACTCCCTTTGTGTCGCAATTGGTTACATCTTTAATTTTAAACATTTCTTTACTGGATGCTACACTATAGATCCTCTCCACTGGTAAATTCGACTCACGACATGCTCTGCAAAACCCACATTTCTTAAAATAACCCCTCGATTTATTCGATTTGTCAAATTTTATGGTGGGGGCCAGAATGTTCCTCAAATTTCTAGTTTTTCGAAAGACCAATGAGGGATTCTCTGGTAAAATCGATGTGAGTAAGGGATCTTCCCTTAGCAAATTCCAGTACTTACCCACTATGTTCTTAACTTTGGTGGCTTGTGAAGAGTACTGTATGATTAAATTGGGTTGTTGATCCCTACACTCCCCAGATTTATCCCTATCTTGTAAAAGCTTTTGTCGCTCCGTGTTTTTCGCTCTCTCTTTAGCCTTTAAAATTAGCTCCTCAGCATATCCCTTTTTTTCAAATCTGTCCTGTAAAACAGCTGACTCTTCTTCAAAATCTGAAATTTTGGAGCAGTTCCTTCTCAACCTTAGGAACTGCCCTCCTGGGATATTTGTGAGCCATTTAAGATGATGGCAACTGTCTATATTAATGTAACTATTAGTGTCCACCGGCTTCAAATACGTTTTTGTTAATATTGACCCTTCTTCTATATAGATTGTCAGGTCCAAAAAATTGACCTCCTGTTGGCTACAGTCACCTGTGAATTTCAGATTATAGTCGTTGGTATTGATCCAGCTGATAAATGTATCCAGACTGGTTCTGGTACCCTGCCATATAAAAAAGGCGTCGTCTATGAATCTCCTCCGGAGCACCAGGGAGGGACCGGGGCCCCCGGGACCAAATAGTTGGAATCGTTCCCAGTGGGACATGTATAGGTTTGCGAAGGATGGAGCAAACCTCGTCCCCATCGCCGTCCCGGTGCTCTGGAGGAAATACTCACCCTCATAGGCAAAGTAGTTGTGCTTCAATATAAAGTTTATACTGTCCGAAATGAATTGGACCTGATTCTCTTCCAAACTTCGCAAACCTATACATGTCCCACTGGGAACGATTCCAACTATTTGGTCCCGGGGGCCCCGGTCCCTCCCTGGTGCTCTGGAGGAGATTCATCAGCTGGATCAATACCAATGACTATAATCTGAAATTCACAGGTGACTGTAGCCAACAGGAGGTCAATTTTTTGGACCTGACAATCTATAAAGAAGAAGGGTCAATATTAACAAAAACGTATTTGAAGCCGGTGGACACTAATAGTTACATTAATATAGACAGTTGCCATCATCTTAAATGGCTCACAAATATCCCAGGAGGGCAGTTCCTAAGGTTGAGAAGGAACTGCTCCAAAATTTCAGATTTTGAAGAAGAGTCAGCTGTTTTACAGGACAGATTTGAAAAAAAGGGATATGCTGAGGAGCTAATTTTAAAGGCTAAAGAGAGAGCGAAAAACACGGAGCGACAAAAGCTTTTACAAGATAGGGATAAATCTGGGGAGTGTAGGGATCAACAACCCAATTTAATCATACAGTACTCTTCACAAGCCACCAAAGTTAAGAACATAGTGGGTAAGTACTGGAATTTGCTAAGGGAAGATCCCTTACTCACATCGATTTTACCAGAGAATCCCTCATTGGTCTTTCGAAAAACTAGAAATTTGAGGAACATTCTGGCCCCCACCATAAAATTTGACAAATCGAATAAATCGAGGGGTTATTTTAAGAAATGTGGGTTTTGCAGAGCATGTCGTGAGTCGAATTTACCAGTGGAGAGGATCTATAGTGTAGCATCCAGTAAAGAAATGTTTAAAATTAAAGATGTAACCAATTGCGACACAAAGGGAGTTATATATGTGTTAACATGCCCTTGTCAAAAACAATATGTGGGAAGAACGAAGCGTGCTTTGAAGGAAAGATTGAGTGAGCATTGCACCAACATCATAAAAGGCAACAAACAACATCCCTTGTCAGCACACTATAAGAGTGACCATGGATGTTCCTTTAAGGGAACTAGATTCTGTGCAATAGAACAAGTAAGTAAACCATGGAGAGGGGGAGACTATCTATTAGAAATGTCACGAAGAGAAACCATGTGGATTTACAATCTTGGATCTTTGACCCCGCATGGATTAAACAAGGTTTTGGACTTATACGCATTTGATTGACAGGTCTGTGTGGGCGAGGCTTTAAAAGGAGTGCTCCGACCCCCTTCCGCAACCCAGCTTTGAGAACGGGAGGCGTTCCTCCCGAAACGTCAGCCGTGGTTGCACCAGTGACGTCACACCAAGGGGAAAGGAGACGTGCTGAAGCCGCGCAAACGCCGACTCCATCGGGGAACACGGAAGTAACATCTCCGCTTAGGTGCTCCAGCTAACAACATCTCCGGAATCCCCGGGAGCCGGGCTAACCAGCCCGACAGCAACGTCTGTCCAGCCTCTCTCACCTCGCCACCGGCCGGGGCGGGTGAGATAGAGCGGCTCCCCACCGCAGCGTTCAATCAATATCAAGCAGACCAGGACGGGTGAGAAGTATCCACTTGGAACTATTAAATAAGAACTGTCTCCTCACTGAACATTTGCCACACTACTGCAATTTAAAAGCACTAGACACTTTACTCTTAAGGGTGCCTGCATGACATCAGCAGCAGGTTGCAAAGCCACCATTCAAAAGTATAAGCAGCATATCTTTGTGAAATACCTACTGTGGGGCACCACTATTCCATAGGAGGAAACCCACCCCTACCCCAACAAGCAATAGCACTTTGTTTTCAAGCTATTAATATTTTATCTTATTTTGTTTTTATGGACTTTTTAATCATCTGAGGGAAATATCCCTGATTAACACCAGCATTTTACTTATTAAAAGCTACTAGTACCTAATCAGCGCAGTCTGTTAATTGCATATTTAAATTTCAACAGTAACTGGTCTGAGTGTATTAAGTGATAAAGATGCTAATCCTGCATTCAAAACTTGCAAAACTTTATCTGCTGTTATGTTTTGTAGTTATCACATACTTTAGGAGTACTGGCCCTAGTGCCAAAGAGTTGAATGCTGGGAGTTCTTTTTATCTATAATATATTCCTTCTCTTCCATTTATTTCCCTGCCTAGCTGCTTATCAGAAACACCCTCTGATTACTTGTGTTTACAAGCAAGGCTGAGGTGACTCAGCGATTGGAGGAGAAAAGAATAAAAAGACAGTGCAGTTGTTAGTATACACCTCAGTGGGAGTGTCTGAAGACTCTGGGAGGAGGGCAGCTAATGAATACACAATGAGCAAGAGAAGGGAGGGGGAAAAACAAGAGTCAGGGAGGATATGATGTCAGCATTAGCTTGGCAAGATGGCCACTGCCTAGAATAGGATTTTCTGCTTTTCCTTTATAAAATTCACAGGAATCATTATGTGGATAGCACAATACATCTGTTATGTAAGTAGAAGTAGTATCAGTATCTGCAAAAGATCTGTTCCTGCCAAAGATCCGTTCCTGCAAATGGCATGTCTATGATATCTGCAGATCATCATACACATCTTGTTTAACAGACATTCATCTGCAGATCAGATCCACCAGGATGGATTTTCAGATCTGCAGATGAATGTCAGTTTAACAAGGTGTGTATGAGGATCTGCAGATCTCATAGACTATGAATGCAATTTTCAGGAACGGATCTTTGGCAGAAACAGATCTTTTGCAGATACTGATCCTTTGAATGTGTACAGCATCTTTGTGTGCAGCATCTTGCAAAGATTTCTGTCTGATGGGGAGTTCAGCTCCATAGAATAGACTGTGTAGGTATGGCTCTCATTCTACATGGAAGGGGGTAAAATTGGTCTGTGATCTTTCATTTTCAAAAGACTATGGTCTGATGTGTGTATGTGGCCTTAGAGTAGCTAATGAAAGTTAGTGAGAATTTGTGTGCAAATTTATGCTACAAGATGTAAGGGGATTTTTCTACATACAAAAATGTGAATGCAATTTTGCAATTTTTGAATAGAAGTCCGAATCTCCAGCAACTTCCATCGCATGTGAAGTGATCTCATGTGTGCAAATTTGCAACCCTACCTAAGGCCTCTTTTCCACGAACTGTTGAGCTGTGTGCTCAGCAAGTAGTTGATAGGCAGCAGCGAGCAGTTACCAGGCAGCAGCAAGCAGTTACCAGGCAGCAGCAAGCAGTTGTGAGAGTTTGAGAGGCATTTCACTGCCTGTAAACAGTTCGTGGAAAAGAGGCCTAAGATAGGCGATACTGGGGGGGGGGGGGGGGGAGGGGGGTATGTGGGAGGGCAAATACAAAGCCCATGTTTGGGACCGAGTATGTTCCTAGTCCTATGTGCTTTACATCTGTATAATCCCCATGAAGTCTAAGAAATCACTTTAAAGCACCTGAACAAGAGCCCCTTAACCAGCCATTACCTCAGCCCGGGGAAGAAAGAGCTGGCACATCCAAAGTAAATCTTTATCGGTTCCATGTAAAAGCAAAGGGCCAACGTTTTGGAGCCACGCCGGGCCCCTTTATCAAGGCAATGTTTACTCGCAGGCAAAGATCTGTCTGCTGCTGAACCCAGATGAATACACATCGCTCCCTGCGAGTGTCTAGAGGAGCCTGACCACTTCCTGTACAGGAATTTCTGCACAGCAGCAGACAGGTTTTTGCTTCAGAGCAAACAGTGCCTTGATAAAGGGGCCCAGTGTGGCTCTGAAACACCGTCCCTATGCTTTTACATGGAACCAATAAAGATTTACTTTGGATGTGCCGGCTCTTTTTTCTAAAAATTAACCCTTTCAGGCAGCAAAATAAAACGAGTAAAACAGCCTGGTTATTAATATGCTTTGCACTGTACATAGACATGTTTATCTCATCATGTCACCTCGGGTACACTAAGCAGCAACTGGCAGTTTTGTGAACCCAGTCAGATTATACAAAATGTATAACACAAACATGGATTATGTACAAAGAGTAAAACTGTTTACATTGCAAATTATGTTATAATGCACAATATGCATTATAAACATGACCCTAAACCAAAGTAGCGCTCCAGCCATAAACATATTATTCTGTGAACATCGGCTGTTCACATTCGCAGAGAATTGCGAATATTTGACATGTTCGACCCGCCCCCTAAACATCACCACTGAGCTAAACTTTGACCCCTTACCTCACAGTCAGCAGACACATGGCAGCCAATCAGCTAGCACCCCTTCCTGGACCCCCCACCCCCCTATCAAAAAGCAGTAGCAGTGGCCATATTGGATCAATACTCTGCTGGCTGCTGACTGTTAGTGAGAGCCGGGTCAGACTTGCTGCAGATAGGTAGGGAAAGCATTAGCTAGGACTAGAGATGGCCCGAACTGTTCGATGGCAAACTTGTTCGCGCGAACATCGGTGGTTCGCGTTCGCAGTGAACCGCCAACTATATTTGAGTTCGACCTGCCCCCTATACTACATCATTGGGCTAAACTTTGACCCTCTACATCACAGTCAGCAGGCACAGGGCAGCCAATCAGGCTACACTCCCTCCTGGAGCCCCCACCCCTAATAAAAAGCAGCAGCACCATTTCCTCATGGTACGTACACACCTGCGATAACGATCGTTCGTTAGGAACGATAGTTCCGCGACAAACGATAGTTGGACGAACAGAGCGGTAAATGCAAATTAGGCAACTGAGAACGTAGCGCAGCAATTGTTATTGCAGAAACGAACGATCAGTGAAGAATGGTTGCGTGCGCACACGGATATGACGTAATTAATGTTTTACAAAACATTTGGATTAACAGCAAGATTGATGGGTTTTTTTTGTTTCAAAATTCTCACAGAACGATCGTTACCAAACACAATACACCGGAAATACGTAGGTTCCAGCTATATGCGCAGTTGCGCACTACATTCTGTAATGATCGTTCTCGCACGATTGCTGTACACACCTTTCTTTAACAGCGATGATCGCGCGATAGGATCCAACTTGTTGGAAAATTCGCTCGTGCAATGATTGCACTTTCCTCGCTCTCCTTAACGATCGCTTCTGATCGCGACGGAAAGAACTTTATGCAATTGTCGGACGAGCGATCGTTAATTGGTGTTTACGAATGATCGTTATCGCAAGTGTGTACGCAGCATTACTCTGTGTGCTACGTAGGTAGTGAGAGAAGGGAGAGAGGTTGCTGAAGAGATTAGGGAACGCTTAGTTAGGCTGTTGTTAGGATTGTTAGCTTGCTCCGTGCTGATAGTTATTGCAAAAAGCACCCCAAAACAGCTCTTTTTAGAACTAATGTTCTTTTGATGTGGGTTTTTTTTTTTTGTGGCCCACTGACACTTGCATATACTACAGCCTGTCAGTTGCAGCTGGCCCTTGCTAATTGCTATACTGTGCAAGGCCCAGCACATTCAGTGACTACCTTTTCACTGCACCTGTGTGTGACAGCTGCATATTGTATTGTAATACCAATCACTGCATACCTGTTTACGGTACCTGTGTGTGACAGCTGCATATTTGTAATACCAGTCACTGCATACCTGTTCATGTTTACTGCACCGATTGATAGCAAGCAGTGTTATATACCAGTCACTGCATACCTGTTCACGGTACCTGTGCGACTGCATATTGTATTAGTCAAGTCAGTGCATACCTTTCACTTCATCCCCCCCAATATCATCCCTGCAAAAACTCAGATGTTAGACCCCTTGAAACATCCTTTCCATCACTTTTGTGGCCAGCATAAATGTTTCTAGTTTTCAAAGTTCGCCTCCCCATTGAAGTCTATTGCGGTTCGCAAAGTTTGCAGGTTCGCAAACTTTTGCGGAAGTTCACGTTCGAAGGTTCGTGAACCTAAAATTGAAGGTTTGAGCCATCTCTAGCTAGGACTGTCAGGTGCTGTATGAGCGTAAAAAAACGAAAAAAACACAGGGACACCGGGAGCCCTTATAGTGTATTATAGTGTATTATCTCTGGTAACGAGATTAAAAAAGGTATAAGAATATACTACTCACAAACATGGGTTGCTTATGAGGCAACCACTCGACTGTGCCTGTGGGGAAGTCCCGTCCCCACTCGGTCTTTGCTTGGGGTTGGTCGCAGCTCCTTGGAAAAAACTCCTCACTTCCAGAAGGTCGTGAAGGCCCCACAACGTGGGGTGGTAAGTCGGGAAACAATAGCTATAGGAGGCGCCCTTTTGTATGGAGACTACAATAAAATATTTATATAAAACTCTAATTAATGCAGAAGTCTCCTTGAAACAAGGTAGGCAAACTTCATTATTCTCGCTGATTTATTTAAGCAATATAATATTACTCCATACAAAAGGGCGCCTCCTATAGCTATTGTTTCCTAGCTAGGACTGTGTTCTTGTTCCTCACTTGCTGTGAAAGCACCCCAAACAGCCCTATTGAGGGCTAGCACATCGGTCTCCTGTGTGTTTTTGTAAGAAGTAATAAATCAGTATGATACCATTTATTTTTGTGTGTCTTTGTGTGAGACACTCCACAGTCCACTGACACCCAGAGCTGTGCATAATGGGATTTCTGCCATTTAGAGATTAAAACCCGACTTTGCTTCAACTCCGTAATTTTTGGTGGGACTTTTGGCATGTATCCCCCTCTGGCATGCCATGGTCCAGGTGTTAGACCCCTTGAAATAACTTTTTCATCACTTTTGTGGCCAGAAACAGTCTTTGTAGGTTTAAAAATTCGCCTGCCCATTGAAGTCTATGGCGGTTTGCCGGATTTGCCTGTTTGCGAACATATTTTGGAAGGTTGCGTTTGCCGTTTGCAAACAGAAAATTTCAAGTTTGCGGCATCTCTAGTGTTATGAGGTCATGTTGCTTTTGTTTACAACTGTCATTGTGGATCGGGAGGAAGGGGGGGGTGAGAGGGGGGGTATTGGGCATCGTGAAGTATCTAGTGGGGGATCCAGTTTCGATTTTGATGAGCTTTGGGAGATGAATTGATGATTATATTTGCGTGCGTGATGTACTTTAAGCTGCTCAAGTGGTTTCTGTGTAATTTCATTTCCTACATCAAATCCCTTTAAGTCTAGAGTAAAATCCATAATGGAGAGATATCTAGCGGCAGTATTTTACGTCCCATATAGCGGTAGAGACGGGCCGTGCCAATGCTGGCTTGTATATCATGCTTTTATGGGTCTTACTTGAACATTTCGAGTTTACTGGTCCTGTTTAAATTCACAAACCACAGAAAACCATTTTACTGTCTCACAAATGTCTCTGATTGGCTTAAAAAACACTGCATGGGCGTGGCCTATAAAAAAATAACCATGGATGCCAACTTTTTTACTCTTGCAAACGGCAATGCCTGAATATAACAATGAGGACAGCGGGAATGTAATAGGAACGCGGCACTGCATGTTATCCATGCGTTGCATCACTTACAGTGAAGAATACAGTCAATGAAAAGTATGCTTCACTGTACTGTTATCACATGTGCTATGCAGCAAAATGCACTGCATGCATCGTTGTGATACCACACTCCATCTTCAAACCACTCCGCAATGGCCGCACTGTCAGAGCCGGGATAAGGTCCTCCTGCACCCAAGGCTGAGACACCAAAGTGCACCCCTCCATCCCTCCCACCCCAGCTGTCACACACTGATTGCTATTAGACTAAAAGATGCCCCTCCCCCATCCCTCCCACCCCAGCCGTCACACACTGATTGCTATTAGACTAAAAGATGCCCCAGGGCCCCCAACACCTTCATCTCTAGTTATCTGGCTTGAAGTCACTGCCATGTACCCCATTTCTTATTTCTCTCTGCTCCTTCAAACACAATAGGGGAATGATAGCTGAGTGAGTTGTGTGCCCCCTCATACACTGCGCCCTGAGGCTGGAGCCTGTCTCGCCTCTGCCTCACTCTGGCCCTGCGCCCCCCTCCTACACTGCGCCCTGAGGCTGGAGCCTCTCTCGCCTCTGCCTGGCCCTGCACCCCCTCCTACACTGCGCCCTGAGGCTGGAGCCTGTCTCGCCTCTGCCTCACTCTGGCCCTGCGCCCCCCTCCTACACTGCGCCCTGAGGCTGGAGTCTCTCTAGCCTCTGCCCGGCCCTGTGCCCCCTCATACACTGCTCCCTGAGGCTGGAGCCTCTCTCGCCTCTGCCTTGGCCCGGCCCTGCCCCCTCCTACTCTGCGTCCTGAGGCTGGAGCCTCTCTCGCCTCTGCCTTGGCCCTGCCCCCTCCTACACTGTGCCCTGAAGCTGGAGCCTCTCTGCCTCTGCCTAGCCCTGCGCCCCCTCCTACACTGCACCCTGAGGCTGGAGCCTCTGTCACCTCTGCCTTGGCCCAGCCCTGCGCACTGTGAATGACGCATTGCTTTTGAATTGCAGTGCAGTCATTCTACATTACAATGCAGTCATTACGACCCACGACAATGGCCCAATGTGAACCCAGCCTTACATTCTCAATTACAGCCCGCAAAAGTGACAATTCTGCATTTAAAGAAGCATTCTAGGAATATTCCCCATGTTGTGATAGTGGCATAACATTAACAAAAATAAAAAATTAGCACTGATCCCGTTTTGATTTCATAAGACCGTGGCTCCCGACTGCACAGAAATTATTCCAGTCTATAAAAATTGTCCATTCGTGGCCCCATCACGAAGTAAAAAACATCACGTCAGAAAAATCACGTCAGAAGAGGGATCATGATGTAATGGGGCCCTAGGCAAGTACCCACTTTGGGCCCACCCTTGATGGCCTGGCATTTCTATTAAGGATCTGGTGTGTGTGTGTGGAGAGGGGGGGGGGGGCTAGCATCAACCAGGCCCCTAGTTTCTCTTCAGGTCCTAGGCATCTGCCTAGTTTTGCCGTATGGATGATCCAGCTTTGGATCTTTTGATTATGTTTTAGGTGGGAATAAGGAACTATAATGGAAGCATTATAAGGAGGAGGGCTTGGGGGGTAAAATTAAATAATAATAATATTACCTGCCAGCTTTGAATCCCTTAACAAGGACCTGTAGTGAAAATGACATAATGAATTCAGTTGCTAATTTTTTTTATTTTTTATAATATTCATTTATAAATTATTTAGCCAATGTTTTGCCTTTCTTCACCCTGATTTACATTCTGAAATGTATCACAATTGGCGACATCTTTAGCCCTGTCACGTGATCTCTGCGGAATGTTTCTTTATTGAGAGTTCTAAAACGAGTAAAAAATATACCTGTCTCCCAGAATGCTCTAGGAGGAGAAATCCACATAGCTAAACAGCCTAGGCTAAGCATCACTGGGAGGGAGGGGCTACATACCAAAATACAGTAAAATATAGATACAGGAAGTGTTTCTGATGCTGACACCAGAAAAATTACTGGAAAAGTGAGTATCTTAACTAATTTACTGCATTCTACTATATGTAACTTCAGGGCCTCTTTAAATTGGACCTGAACTCTTGCACAGGACAGAAGGAAAACAGAGAGAAACACACCCTGTATATATTTAGAGTGTTTAGCTTGTTTAATTCTCCCTCATTTGTGCCTAATCACAAATTGTAATTTGATCTCTCCCCTTTGTCACATGACTGCCAATGCAGAGATGGTAGATAAGCTCATTTGAAAGCACAGGATGTTAACTATGTCTGCTTCCATGAAAGCTGGAAGTAGACACATTGCAGATTTATTTTAGGATTTGTATCAGCTGTAACAAAGAAATGCTTTTTTGTTTAAAGGTTATTATGCTGTTGCTTATCTTTTAGCGTTGAGAGGAAGTTCTGAGTTCAGGTCCGTTTTAAGTTGCAGAAGCTGCTCCCTATCAGAAACTTCTGCTGAATTCCCCATACACACACTCAACGGCGGTCTTTTATGCTGGGGATACACGGTGAGATTCTTCTTATCAATCGAGCCGCTGATGGCAAGATTGATCATTTCCAACAGGTCCGATCAGCGAGGCGCTCGATTGTCTGCTCGATACCAGTGGGCAGACAATGGGAAGAAAACGAGCGGAATATAAGAAGCGCCCGCGGGGATGAGCGGGAATCGATCCAGGCGCCGGCGGGGATGCGCCAGGATCGAGCCAGCGGCTCGTTCCGGCACATAAATCTCACCGTGTATGCCCAGCATTATGCTAGGCATACACCTAGCCAATTATGCGCCGGATCGAGCCGCTGGCTCGATGCCGGTGCATCCCCGCTCGTCCCTGCGGGCGCTCCTTATCAGCCGCTCGATTCCCCGCTATTGTCCACCGGCGGGGATCGAGCGGGGAATCTATCCGGCAGGTCATCGGACCTGCCGGATATTATGAATACAGCCATCAGCGGCTCGATTGATAAGGACTGGAAATGCCGGGTATGCCCAGCATTAGACTCTCACAACTTTTCTTGTGAAACACCTAAAAAAAAATCTCTTGCTAAGTTGCTATTGTTCAAGCAGCTGATAAGAAGTCAATCCAACTGTTGAATTGACTTCTTATCAGTCTTATCAGCTGCTTGAACAATAGCAAGAGATTTTTGTTTAGGTTTTACAAGAAAAGTTGTGAGAGCCTAAAGCCGCATCTACACGCGTAGATGTAGCTGCAATGTTGCTTATCAATCGAGCCGCTGATGCGGCTCGATTGATAAGATCCGACAGGACGGATCTCCGTACCGCCGATTCCCTGCTCGCTCCCTGCGAGGGGACAATGGCAGGGAATCGAGCGGAAGATAAGCGGCGCCGGCGGGGACGAGCGGGGAATCGAATACAGCGCACGTGCGGCGAGCGGGGACGCGGCGGGTACGCGGAAGAGGCGATCCGGCGGCTAATCGAGCCGCCGGATCGCGGCCGCATCTACTCGTGTAGATGCGGCTTAAAGCCCCATCTACACGATATGATTCTTTGTACAATTCGATTACGATTCTATTGACGATTCGATTACCGGTAAGTCCAACATGTCCGATCAGGATTCGATTCAATGCAATTCGATTTGCTATTGTTTTGCAATGGCCAGGGACGGATCAAGACCAGGTTGCGCCTGGGGCAAGGTCAGGTTTTGGCGCCTAAAGGTCAGGTTTTGGCGCCTAAAGGTCAGGTTTTGGCGCCTAAAGGTCAGGTTTTGGCGCCTAAAGGTCAGGTTTTGGTGCCTAAACTCCCATTCATTTTGCCACCTTTTTAAGAATTCAACAAACTGCGCCTGGGGCAAGATACCAGCTTTCCCCCCCTAGATCCGTTCCTGGCAATGGCAAATCGAACAGAATCGAATCGAATCCCGATCGGACATGTTGGAGTTAATCGAATCGTAAATAGAATCGTAATTGCACAGAGCACATTGGCTACCTACACTGGTCTGGCTCTTCTGTCTAATTTAAGATTCTTTGTGGCCTGAAAGTCAAAAGTTTGGCCACCCTTGGTGTAGTATGTGTACAATGTGCACACACACAGGCCCATATGACATGCGCCTTTTTTCCTGAGATACCGGCTAGAATAGTGGTTCCCAACCTTTATGAAGTCGTGACACATCAGGCCAAATGCTCAGATCTCTGTGACACATCACATATGTATAACAGAAAAAATACTAATAACCACAGAATGGATGGAAAGAGTGGTTTATCCTGAATAAACTTAAAAATGAAGGTTAGAAACATTCAGGAATATTAATAAAAACAATCAGTGGGACAGTTAGTCAACCCCCTCAATTTGGAATGATAGCACAGCCCCGACAATTTTCACCACGTGTTATAACCGCTGTGCGCCCCCCCCCCCCCCCCCCCACACACACACACACACAAAAAAATAAATGCCCCAGACTCAGTATAGGTAGGTAGCCAAGTATAGGTACCCCCTGTATAGGAAGTCAGGTGTAGTCCTCCCCCATAGGTAGCCAGGCGTCAGTGCCTCCAGTATAGGTAGCCAGGTGTTGGTGCCCTCAGTATAGGTAGCCAGGAGTAGGTGCCCTCCCTCAGTATAGATTGGCTATTAGCTATTGGTCCCCCCAGTATCGGAAGTCAGCTATAGGTGCCCCCAGTACAGGAAGTCAGGTGTAGGTGCCCTCAGTATAATTAGCCAGCTATAGGTACCCCCTAGGAAGACCGCTTCGGTCGCTCAGGTCAAAGGCCGGCTATGCTCCTACCTAGGTAAAAAAACCTATTTGTGCCACTAAGTCCAGGAGAACCTTTGCAGCCAGAGTTGAGTGTTAATAGCTGTGATAACGTACGTCAGTTTCCATGCATGGTCTGTCGGCCGCACATGATCTATAATCAGTAGAATCAGTCCCCGGGAGTGTGTTGTGCAGTCCCTGGAGGACCCTTCCCTGGGGAGGGGAATGGGGAGATTTCTTGTGTGTGTAACCTGCACCATTCGGATGCTTATCCGCCACTAATGGCTCCTGTCTGAGCTCTGCACAGATGCCACAACTCATTTTGTCAGAGAAATCGCTGCATCAGCGCTCTGAGCAGATAATGGGCTGCTCACCCCACAGCTTTCCCCTCCAGACATGAACACAAACAGCTCGAGAACTCCAGATTTATTCCCAATTAACTCTCATTTCACTCTGCAGTGTAAGCACTAATCAAGAGGGTCGCTGGCTCCTCCCACCTCACTTCAATACATTCATTCATTGGTCGGCACCAATACATCGGTGGGCCATAGTAAAGCTGAATTGTAGCTTCAAACGCCTTTTACACCGACCAGCATATATAACGGCGTCAGCAGATAGTGCTGGGTATGGCTAGTGTGTGTAGCCGCTATCTCGTGTGCCGCAGTAGATACCACAGTCGCCGTACAGTGGTAGGTTTTGAAACTTAAAGAGCACCTCCAGCTAAAACAAGGTTTGAATGGCAATAGATATATGTAGTCTATGCACTGTGTACAGTTAGATGAACATATTAGGTTAAAATCTGGTACATGGTAGTGGATAGAACAGACACACATTTATATCTGTAGCAGCACTTCCTTATTTCTTCTCATACACTCTGAGCATTGTGTCCACCCCTCCAGTCTGGTTCCCTCCCCTGCCCCTCCCTCCCCTGCTCTCTGCCCTCAGCATTGTGTCCTCCCCTCCAGTCTGGTTCCCTCCCCTGCCCCTCCCTCCCCTGCTCTCTGCCCTCAGCATTGTGTCCTCCCCTCCAGTATGGTTGCCTCTCCCGCCCCTCCCACCCCTGCTCTCTGCCATCAGCATTGTGTCCTCCCCTCCAGTCTGGTTGCCTCCCCTGCCCCTCCCTCCCCTGCTCTCTGCCCTCAGCATTGTGTCCTCCCCTCCGGTCTGGTTGCCTCCCCTGCCCCTCCCTCCAAGGGTGCCTCTAGCCATTTTGTCACTCCAGGCGAGAAAGCCTGTGGCGCTTCCCCCCCCCCACCCCCCGACGTGGCGGCCACTACGTCTGCACCAGCCCCTGCCCCACCTGTGGCACCCCTCCGCATGTGAAAATAATTGAAATTCGGCAGTGTTTCACCAAAAAATAATCGTAAAGCAGCAGCGTTTCACCAGAAATTACACATAGGCAGGGCTCAACTTTCATAAGGCACAAAGGGGGACAGAAGGTAGCATAAAGGGGGACATACGGAGGCACAGGGGTACTGTATAAGGCACACAGGGTGACATAGGGAGGCACAGGGGGACAGAAGGAGGCATGAGGGTCAGAAGAAGTCACAAAGGAGGACAGAAGGAGGCACAATGGGCGACAAAAGGAGGCACAATGGGGGACAGAATGAGACAAAAAGGAGGACAGAAGGAGGTACACAGAGGGGCAGCGAGCGGTACAGGGGGACAGAAGAAGGCATGAGGGCCAGAATGAGGAATAAAAAATGGACAGAAGGAGGCACAGGGGGACTGAAAGAGGCACACAGGGGGACAGAAGGAGGCACAAAGTGGGGCAGAAGGAGGCACAAAGGGGGGCATAAGGAGGCACAATGTGGGACAGATTGAGGGGGGCACAGGGGGACTGAAGGAGGCACACAGAGGACAGAAGGAGACACAAAGGGGGCAGAAGGGGGCACGATGGGGGACAGAAAAAAGACAGAAGGAGGCACAGGAAGACAGTAGCAGGCACAAAGGGAGACAGAAGGAGGCACAAAAGGGTGACATAAGAAGGAAGAGGGGGATGTAAGGAGGCACAAAGAGACAGAAGGAGGCAGAGGGGAGAGACAGAGCCACAGGGAGACAGAAGAAGGCACAACAGGGCACAGAAGGAGGCACAGGGGGACAGAGGAAGGCACAGGGGGCAGAGGTGGCACATGGGGACTGAAGAAGCACATGGAGACAGAATGAGGCACAAAGCGAGACAGAAGGAGGCACATGAGGACAGAAGAAGGCAGAGTGGGACTGAAGGAGGAACAGGGGGGCAGAGGTAGCACAGGGGGACAAAGAAAGGCACAAGGGGACATAAGGAGGCACAGGAGGACAGAAGGAGGCAGAGGCGGCACAGGGGACTGAAGGAGGCACAAAAGGAAATAGGAGGCATAAAGGGAGACAGAATGACAAACAGGGGGTCAGACATGGCACAAGGGACTGAAGGAGGCACGACGAGACAGAAGGAGGCACAAAGGAGGGGAAAAGGATGTACAAGGCACAGAGGGACACAGTAGCAGCTGCCTGCAACTTGTGCTAAGCAGATGCAGCAGAAGCAAGTAATAGAACACCTGTGGGGCTTCATCAGGGGGTGTGGCTTCTTCTAGGGGGGCGTGGCTTAATCCAGCAACATGGTGTCTCCAGAACCAATGGCACCCCAGGCAATGGCCTGTACTGCCTTCCTCTCCTGCTCTCTGCCCTCAGCATTGTGTCCACCCCTCCATAAATGTATTTATTTATTATATATATGTTCAGAGTGAGGTAAATTCAATAAAAAAGACATGGAGTCCCCCCTCCCAAGCCTCTTTAACCCCTTGTCCCCCAAGCAGGCTGGGATAGCCAGAAGGCGGAGCCCCAGCCGTATGGGGCTTCACACCCTGAGCTGTACCAGCCCGCATTGTCCATGGTATGGGGGGGCTCTGGGGGAGAATTCCCCCAGAGCCCTTGTCCAATCCATGAACAAGGGGCTCTTCCCTACCTCTGGTGCCCCAGGTGGAGGTGGGGGCCAACGACATCCTGGGTGGGGTTCATGGTGGCATCTTAAAGCGACTCCGTAACAAAAATTTCATCCGGTTTTCTTCCATCCTACAAGTTCCAAAATCTATTCTAATGTGCTCTGGCTTACTGCAGCTCGTTCTACTATCACCATCTCTGTAATAAATCAATGTATCTTTCCCCTGTCAGACTTGTCGGCCTGTGTCTGGAAGGCTGCCAAGTTCTTCAGTGTTGTGGTTCTGTGATGCATCTCCCCCTCCAGGCCCCTCTCTGCACACTGCCTGTGTGTTATTTAGATTAGTGCAGCTTCTCTCTGCTCTATTATCTTTTACAAGCTGGATAAATCCTCCTCTGAGCTGGCTGGGCTTTCACATACTGAGGAATTATATACAGGCAGAGCTGTCTGCACTCTGCAGGAAGAAACAGCCTGACACTTCAGTGGAAGATAGCTGCAGGGGGAAAGAAACACACAAATGATCTCTTGAGATTAAAAAAGAAAGCTGTATACAGCCTGTTAGTGTATGGATGTATTTTCTATGTGTGGACATACTGTACATCAACCTACTTCCTGTTTTGGTGGCCATTTTGTTTGTTTATAAACAAACTTTTTTAAAACTGTTTTTAACCACTTTTAATGCGGCGGGGAGCGGCGAAATTGTGACAGAGGGTAATAGGAGATGTCCCCTAACGCACTGGTATGTTTACTTTTGTGCGATTTTAACAATACAGATTCTCTTTAAAGGGGAGTCCCCCTTTAAGAAGCCAGCCCCCCCCCCCCCCCCCCCAGGAAAAATGAGTATAGGGGTACATAGTACCCCTTACCCATTTCCACAAAGGGTTAAAATAAATAAAAGGGTTAAAAAGGTTTAAAGGTTATTATTCTGTTGCTCATCTTTTAGAGCAGAGAGGAAGTTCTAAATTCAGGTCCACTTTAATTCAGAAAGAGATTATGCCCTGCCAATAGGTGGTGCAGTTCAGGACTTTGGTCAGATTGTGCCAACTTTCTAATGTCTGTACTTAGCAATGCTCCAACCACCAGCCCTGCAGATTATGGGTCTTCGTGTCGCAATAGGCGAGCTGCCACTCTCTTTGCTCTGTTTTCCCTGATGCCCTTCTCTCTCCTCATACCGCGCACAAGAAGCATTATTTGCCCACAGAGAGAGGTAGTGTTGGGCGAACATCTAGATGTTCGGGTTCGGGCCGAACAGGCCGAACATGGCCGCGATGTTCGGGTGTTCGACCCGAACTCCGAACATAATGGAAGTCAATGGGGACCCGAACTTTTGTGGTTTGTAAAGCCTCCTTACATGCTACATACCCCAAATTTACAGGGTATGTGCACCTTGGGAGTGGGTACAAGAGGAAAAAAAAAATTTGCAAAAAGAGCTTATAGTTTTTGAGAAAATCGATTTTAAAGTTTCAAAGGGAAAACTGTCTTTTAAATGCGGGAAATGTCTGTTTTCTTTGCACAGGTAACATGTTTTTTGTCGGCATGCAGTCATAAATGTAATACATATAAGAGGTTCCAGGAAAAGGGACCGGTAACGCTAACCCAGCAGCAGCACACGTGATGGAACAGGAGGAGGCGCAGGAGGAGAAGGCCACGCTTTGTGAGACACAACAACCCCGGCCTTGCATGAGGGCAAGAAGCGTGCGGATAGCATGCTTTGTACCGCCATGCAGTCATAAATGTAATAAAGATAAGAGGTTCCATAAACAGGGACCGGCAACGCTAACCCAGCAGCAGCAGCAGCAGCAGCAGACGTGATGGAACAGGAGCAGGTGCAGGAGGAGAAGGCCACGCTTTGTGAGACACAACAACCCAGGCCTTGCATGAGGGCAAGAAGCGTGCGGATAGCATGCTTTGTACCGCCATGCAGTCATAAATGTAATAAAGATAAGAGGTTCCATAAACAGGGAGCGGCAACGCTAACCCAGCAGCAGCAGCAGACGTGATGGAACAGGAGCAGGCGCAGGAGGAGAAGGCCACGCTTTTTGAGACGCAACCCAGGCCTTGCATGAGGACAAAAAGCGTGCGGATATAGCAATGCTTTTTGCCGCCATGCAGTCATAAATGTAATACAGATGAGAGGTTCAATAAACAGGGACTGGAAATGCTAACCCAGCAGCAGCAGACGTGATGGAACAGGACTAGGAGCAGGCGCAGGAGGAGAAGGCCAAGCTTTTTGAGACACAACAACACAGGCCTTGCATGAGGACAAAAAGCGTGCGGATATAGCAATGCTTTTTGCCGCCATGCAGTCATAAGTGTAATACAGATGAGAGGTTCAATAAACAGGGACCGGAAACGCTAAACCATCCCAGATGTTCATTGGTCATGTTACTTGGTTGGGGTCCTGGAGTGTTGCGTAGTCGTTTCCAATCCAGGATTGATTCATTTTAATTTGAGTCAGACGGTCTGCATTTTCTGTGGAGAGGCGGATACGCCGATCTGTGACGATGCCTCCGGCAGCACTGAAACAGCGTTCCGACATAACGCTGGCTGCCGGGCAAGCCAGCACCTCTATTGCGTACATTGCCAGTTCGTGCCAGGTGTCTAGCTTCGATACCCAATAGTTGAAGGGTGCAGATGGATTGTTAGACACAGCTACGTCATCTGACATGTAGTCCTTGACCATCTTCTCCAGGCGATCGGTGTTGGAGGTGGATCTGCACGCTTGCTGTTCTGTGGGCTGCTGCTGCATGGGTGTCAGAAAATTTTCCCACTCCAAGGACACTGCCGATACCATTCCCTTTTGGGTACTAGCTGCGGCTTGCGTTGTTTGCTGCCCTCCTGGTCGTCCTGGGTTTGCGGAAGTCAGTCTGTCTGCGTACAACTGGCTAGAGGAGGGGGAGGATGTCAATCTCCTCTCTAAAGTCTCCACAAGGGCCTGCTGGTATTCTTCCATTTTGACCTGTCTGACTCTTTCTTCAAGCAGTTTTGGAACATTGTGTTTGTACCGTGGATCCAGAAGGGTATAAACCCAGTAATTGGTGTTGTCCAGAATGCGCACAATGCGTGGGTCACGTTCAATGCAGTCTAGCATGAATTGAGCCATGTGTGCCAGAGTCCTACCAGAATCCTCATCATCCTCTTGTGAGCGTTGTGATAGTTGTTGTGATGCATCATAGTCGTCACCTTCCTCCTGGTCTGCTTCTGCTGACCATTCGCGTTGAATTGTGGAAGTCCAACGTGCACCGCTCTGGCCCTCGTCAGTGGTGGCATGAAATTCCTGCTCCAACTCCAGCTGTTCCTCCTCCTCTTCTTCGTCATAGCTGCTGGGGCCAGCGTTCCCTGAGGCGGATGGCCTGATGTTGGTACCATCACGCTGATCGTTTTCTCCTTCAGATTCCCCCAGTTGCATCATGACAGCTGTTTCCTTGATTTTTAACATCGACCTCTTCAGTAAACACAGCAGTGGTATGGTAATGCTGACTGAAGAGTTGTCACTGCTCACAAGCAACGTGGATTGCTCAAAATTTTGGAGGACTTGGCAGAGGTCCAACATGTTGGCCCAATCGGATCCACAGAAGCTTGGCAGCTGGCCGGATGCGCCTCGGTACTGCGCCGTCATGTACTGGACCACTGCACTCTTCTGCTCGCAAAAGCGGGCTAGCATGTGCAGCGTAGAATTCCAGCGCGTAGGGACATCACACAGCAAGCGATGGTGGGGGAGATTGAAGCGCTCCTGCATCTTGGCGAGTGCCCCCGAAGCAGTACTGGAAGTTCTACAATGTTTGGCCACTCGACGCACCTTCAACAGAAGATCGGCCACGCCTGGGTATGTCCTCAGGAACCGCTGAACTACTAGGTTCATCACGTGCGCCAGGCAAGGGATGTGTGTCAGCTTAGCCAACCTTAAAGCGCGAATGAGATTACTCCCATTATCACACACAACCATGCCCGGTTTCAGGTCCAGCGGTGCCAGCCACAAATCCGTCTGTTCCTTTATTCCCTTCCAAATTTCCTCCCCTGTGTGCTGCTTATCCCCAAGGCAGATTAGCTTCAGCAACGCTTGCTGACGCATGCCAACAGCTGTGCTGCACTGCTTCCACGATCCTACTGCTGCTGGGTTAGCGTTTCCGGATGAGGTACAGCTTTGAGATGCGTTGGAGGAGAAGGAGTCAGAGAGGTAGGTGCTGCTGTTATCCAGTGGGAGGGACGGCGGTGCAGCTGTTTGTGGCGTGGGCAACACCCGTGCCGTAGCAGGTGAGGAATCGCTGCCAGGCTCCACAAGGTTCACCCAGTGCGCGGTAAGGGAGATGTATCGACCCTGGCCGAACGCACTCGTCCAGGTGTCAGTGGTGAGGTGAACCTTGCAGGCAACGGCATTCTTCAAGCTTCGGGTTATTTTGCTGACCACGTGCTCATGCAACTCAGGCACTGCAGAGCGTGCAAAGTGGTAGCGGCTGGGAACCACGTAACGTGGGATGGCCACTGACATCATGCCCTTGAAGCTGTTTGTCTCCACCAATCGATATGGCAGCATTTCGCAGGCCAGAAGCTTGGCTATGCTGGCTGTTACTGCCACGGCCCGGGGGTCATTTGCTGGCAATTTCCTCTTGCGCTCAAACATCTCCGACACAGACAACTGAACCGTAGCGCTGCACACGGAAGGGCTGTTGGTTGTTGTGTTTGAAGAACACTGGGAGACCTCAAGAGCACTACTCCGGAAAGTGACAGTGTCAGCGTCGTCTGATGTTTGTGAATGTTGTGAACCACGCAATGGCTGGGCTACTGCTGCTGCTGAGGCGGGTCTGGTGAACCCAAGGGAGGCAGTGTTGTTTCTGGTACCCTGTCCTGACGCGTTTGCCCAAAGAGTGGGATGTTTGGATAGCATGTGACGGCTCATGCTGGTGGTGGAGAGGTTGTTAATACTTTTCCCCCTGCTCAGGCGGGTCTTGCACACCTTGCAAATCGCCATGGTAACATCCTCAGTGCAGTCTTCAAAGAAAGCCCAGACTTTGGAGCACCTGCCTCCTTGCTGGCGATTTCTGTTTGCTCCTCTTTTGCCTCTCACTTGAACTTCCACGCTTGTGGTGCCTGAAATTGCGCGCCGCCTACCTTGTGGCACAAGGCGAGCTCGTGCAGCAGTGGGTTCTTCAACAGACTCATCTGTGCTGCTGCTACGACGGCGATGTTCTCGTTCACAAACAAAATCTGGGTCTCTGTCCACATTGTCCATACCCTCCTCTTCCATCTCCTCAAACTCGTCATATGTCATTGTGGGCCGCCGCCGTGGAGTAGAGCTCCCCACAACAACCTCTGCGCAGCACACTCCAACGTCGTCTTCCAGATCTTGTCGGCCGACCTCCTGCAATTGCAACCCCTCCTGCCCAAATTGCTCTGGGATTTGGGTTTCCGAGTCCTCTTCGGACTCGCCTTGTATTTCAGTGCGCGGTGCATTTCCCACAGTTAACGGTTGTGAATCCAGGCACAACATTTCTGGCTGTTCCTCCATTGACCTTTGAAAGGTGGAAGTTTGTTGGGCTGGGAATAGCTCCTGCGAATACCCCATTGTGTCCTGAGGTAATTCATCGGACTGGTTATCTGGCAGTTGTGTGCGTGGTGTCGCTGCCGGTTGTGTCAGCTTTGTGCCCACTGGCTCCTTGTAACTGGCTGAGGACTCGGACCTCGTGCGTGATGTGCTGGTGCTGCTTAACCCACTGCTGGACGCTTGAGAGGTCATCCAAGTAATTATCTGGTCCTGTTCTTTTGGATTTGTGAGGGTTGTTGTCCTGGACAACATAGGCGGTATTGAGTGGGTTTTCTTGGGTGCTCCCCTGTGGCCTGTACGTGAACCGTCAGGGGAAACACCTCTTCCCTTGCCCCTCCCTCTTTCACCGGATTTCTTCCTCATTTCACTTATCCTTACAGTACACGCTGACTGGCAGCAGTACAGTGGCAGTACAGAAATGCTATACAGTACCACTATTCCCAGCAGCGACACAGAGCACAATGCTATACAGTGACGGGTGAGCGGTGTACCACTATTCCCAGCAGCGACACAGAGCACAATGCTATACAGTGGCGGGTGAGCGGTGTACCACTATTCCCAGCAGACACAGAACAGTACACAGAATGCTATATAGTGTGGCTGAACGAGCGGTGTACCACTATTCCCAGCAGACACAGAACAGTACACAGAATGCTATATAGTGTGGCTGAACGAGCGGTGTACTACTGTTCCCAGCAGACACAGAACAGTACACAGAATGCTATATAGTGTGGCTGAACGAGCGGTGTACTACTGTTCCCAGCAGACACAGAACAGTACACAGAATGCTATATAGTGTGGCTGAGCGAGCGGTGTACCACTATTCCCAGCAGACACAGAACAGTACACAGAATGCTATATAGTGTGGCTGAACGAGCGTTGTACCACTATTCCCAGCAGACACAGAACAGTACACAGAATGCTATATAGTGTGGCTGAACGAGCGGTGTACCACTATTCCCAGCAGACACAGAACAGTACACAGAATGCTATATAGTGTGGCTGAACGAGCGGTGTACTACTGTTCCCAGCAGACACAGAACAGTACACAGAATGCTATATAGTGTGGCTGAACGAGCGGTGTACTACTGTTCCCAGCAGACACAGAACAGTACACAGAATGCTATATAGTGTGGCTGAACGAGCGGTGTACTACTGTTCCCAGCAGACACAGAACAGTACACAGAATGCTATATAGTGTGGCTGAAAGAGCGGTGTACTACTGTTCCCAGCAGACACAGAACAGTACACAGAATGCTATATAGTGTGGCTGAACGAGCGGTGTACCACTATCCCCAGCAGACACAGAACAGTACACAGAATGCTATATAGTGTGGCTGAACGAGCGGTGTACTACTGTTCCCAGCAGACACAGAACAGTACACAGAATGCTATATAGTGTGGCTGAACGAGCGGTGTACTACTGTTCCCAGCAGACACAGAACAGTACACAGAATGCTATATAGTGTGGCTGAACGAGCGGTGTACTACTGTTCCCAGCAGACACAGAACAGTACACAGAATGCTATATAGTGTGGCTGAACGAGCGGTGTACCACTATTCCCAGCAGACACAGAACAGTACACAGAATGCTATATAGTGTGGCTGAACGAGCGGTGTACTACTGTTCCCAGCAGTGACACACAATGACTGGGGGGGACCCTGGCTAGCGTGGCTGGAGCGCGAACTACCCTGCCTGCCTACCCAAAGCTAAACCCACAGACAAATGGCGGAGATATGACGTGGTTCGGGTATTTATTTACCCGAACCACGTGACCGTTCGGCCAATCAGAGCGCGTTCGGGTCCGAACCACGTGACCCGTTCGGCCAATCACAGCGCTAGCCGAACGTTCGGGGAACGTTCGGCCATGCGCTCTTAGTTCGGCCATGTGGCCGAACGGTTTGGCCGAGCACCGTCAGGTGTTCGGCCGAACTCGAACATCACCCGAACAGGGTGATGTTCTGCAGAACCCGAACAGTGGCGAACACTGTTCGCCCAACACTAGAGAGAGGGGTTCATGGTGGACATGATGAACCTGAAAGAAGTGAGGGGAACGCTGTGTCTCTCCGATCACCGTGCGTCTCACGGACAACCAGCGATCTCGTAGATTGAGGATTATTTTTGGAGCTGTTGATGACACACATTGGACTGAGCACCGCATCTCCAAAATAATGATGTCGTGACCCTGAGCTGTCAGCTCCAGCACACGGGACATTAAGATCCTAAAGTAAGAAAGGCTGAGTACCCCAGAGGCTTTCAGTATAGGAAGTAAGCGAAAAATAAGATGTCATGCAGAACCCATCATAGATGCTGACTTGAAACTACCTCGGCAACTGGACAGAACTGCTGGATGTAGCCCTTAAAGATGAATCTTCACACTTATTATAGAGCTTCGAGATATATAACACAGATTGGACAAAACCTGCACCTTGACGTGGGCCCACAGCTGGTCAAGACAGAGGTAGCTACAGCCAGACCATTGCTGGTGCGTTATGAGCAGGACATGGGCAAGGCAGCGGTCATCCTCCACTTCCATGTGGTTTTCTTACCTAGCTCCTTGCTGTGTTGGGACTTGACCGTAGTGGTTGGCAGCCATCAAGTCTCAATGGTCAATCCCAGAATGGTCAACACACCAAATGTGGATGAAGAAATTATAGAGGCTCTGTGGTGACATATTGCAAACTGCAGTCAATTATTCAGGATAACCACTTTTATGGTAATTTTCCTGGTTTTAGCATCGGAAACACTTCCTATAGCTATATATTGCCTTTTATCCGTATGTAGCCTCGCCCTGCCAGTGATGTTTAGCCTAGGCTGTGGATTTCTCTTCCCAGAACATTCTGGGGATGAGGTATATTTTATACTAGCTTCAGAACATTAGTAAACAAACATTCTGCAGAGCTGAACTCATCAGGACATTAGATGTCGCCCCCATGTGATAAATGTCAGAATATAAATCAGGGAGAGGAAAGATTTTATAATTGGCAAACACTGACTAAATAATTTATATAAATAATGTTACAAAAATTTTTTGACTTGTACCTATGATTAAAGTGGATCCGAGATGAACTTTTACTCATTGCATAATTGTGTTCCTTTCCTATTGTTTATAGGGTATTCCTCAAGCCAAATACTTTGTTGTTTTTGTTTTATTACTCCTAATTCCCTATAAATTAAATAAGCCACGCCCACAGATTTTCAGAGAGCCAAGGCACTTTCAGACAGTAGCAAGGGCTCATGGGAGCTCAGTCTGGGCAGGAGGAGGGGGAGGTATTACTAGCCAGAGATTTCAGAGGCAGAGGGGAGGAGGGGGGATTAGTTTTCTTTGCTCAAGATGCAGATAAGCCTGCCTGTTTGTAATGTTTACAAACAACATGGCCGCCCTCATTGTATCACCGGAAGAAATAATCATATTCTATTGCAGCTGTTTGCAGCTAGATTTGCTGTGTAAACTATCTAAACTTTAGATAAGATATATAGACAAGTTACCTGTTATAGTTAGTTTTTCATCTCGGATCCCCTTTAACATATGGTGACAAAAGCATGTATGGGGGCGTTGCTATTAACCGCTAAAATCGGCACGAAATGAAGCGAAAATTACATGAAAAATTACAAATGATTACAATTACAGATGAAATTAAGATTTTTCCTGAAATTTTGCATTACGATTTTGCATTGTAATTGCGAATTTCCATGCGAAATTAGGACTATGCAACATTTGTGCTCATCACTAATGACAAGGTATGAAAATATCACCTAGGAGAAAGTCAGTTGCATATGGGCCTAATGGCCCATACTCACGAGGGACAAATGTCGCCGCAACACGCGGCGCGCGCGTGTTGCGGCGACAGGTCGCCCGTGAGTATGGGCCGTCGCACGCGCGCGCACCCCGAACTGTCGCCCGTCGCTCATGTCGCCATGCGATTGAAAGTTTCAATCGCATGGCGACAGTCGCCGCCGCACCTCCCCCGCAACTGTCGCTAGTCCGCGTGAGTACGCGGACTAGCGACAGCAACCTCCATTGTGGTAAATGGAGCTTCCGGCGGGGGGAGGAGGAACGTCGGCGACAGCTTCCGTCTCGCCGCTGGTCCCTCTTCCGCGTGTGTACGCGGAGGGACCTGGCGACGAGCTGTCGCCGGCCTGTCGCCCACACGCTCACGTGTGCTGGCGACAGGCCACTTCTGCAGCCCGTGAGTACGGGCCATAAGTCTCAAGTGAATGGCACAAGGGCCCATATGCAATTCACTTACTTCCTAGGAGATCATTTTCATATTCTCTGTAAAATAACTTTAAAGCCACTTAACAATTGAAAAAGTACCTACAAGTTGGTAAAAAAAAACTACAATCAAAATAATTTTTCTGGCTTGCCGGTGGCTTAAATGGCATTTTTTTAATTAGGTGTAAACATGGGCGTAACAATAGGGGCTGCAACCCATGCGCCCGCAGAGGGAGAAAGCTATGGCCACACTCAGCGGGAAGGGGGGACGGTTCCCCCCCTCCCTCACCTCAGGCTCTCCCCTCCGCGCTCCCCTCCAGTTTCAATAACCATTCGTGTGCAGTGGCGGGCAGCAGCAGACAAACATAACTTCCGTGTGCTCCAGCGTGGACGCTTCTCTCTCTAGTGTCTGACGCGATTTCCTGTATAAACAGTCAGTCACGTCAGATACTTCCTGTATAAACAGGAAGTCGCGTCAGACACTAGAGAGAGAAGCGTCCGTGCTGGAGCACACGGAAGGTATGTTTGTCTGCCGCTGCCCGCCGCTGCACACGTATGGTTATTGAAGCTGGAGGGGAGCGCAGAGGGGAGAGCCCCGAGGTGAGGGGAACGTCCCCCCTCCCCACTGAGTGTAGCCATAGCTTTCCCCTCATGCTGCGACCCCTCCAGCCCCCCAAAACGGCCCTAAGCGGGTCAGGGGGGTAGGGGCCCGCTCAAAATTTCTGCAGGGGGGCCTTAGTTACGCCCTTGGGTGTGAATATATCACCTACGAGAAAACTCAGGAGAAAAAGTTTAATTCTCTTGTAGGTGGTATTTTGAAAATTGTTAACAAAATGTCCTTTAAAGCTCCCGCAAGCACGGAAATATTCCAAATAATTTTGATAGTACTTTTCCTACTACTTTTCAATACTTTTTTAGTTGCAAAGTGCTGAAAAGTTATTTTAAATAGAAGATGAAAACTCAGGAGAAAAAGGTGAATTAACGTTTTTCTCCTTCGTTTTCTCCAAGTTGACATTTTTACACCTTGTCAATAAAATGTCTTTTAAACCCACAGCAAGAAAATACACAAAATATTTTTGTTATTTTTCTACTACTTTCGGGCGCTTAAAGAGAAGATTCAAAATGATCACCTAGGAGAAAATGTATGAGAAAAAGTAAATTGCATATGGGCCTAGGTATCCTAATCTCCTCCTAGTGCAGAAGGTCAGACTGCCAAATCCTATAGGACAATGCCACCATGACTCCCCTCCCATAACATGTGTAGCCACCATGACTCCCCGCCCATAACATGTGTAGCCACCATGACTCCCCGCCCATAACATGTGTAGCCACCATGACTCCCCCCCTCCCATAACATGTGTAGCCACCATGACTCCCCTTCCATAACACGTGTAGCCACCATGACTCCCCTCCCATAACACGTGTAGCCACCATGACTCCCCGCCCATAACACGTGTAGCCACCATGACTCCCCGCCCATAACATGTGTAGCCACCATGACTCCCCTTCCATAACACGTGTAGCCACCATGACTCCCCTCCCATAACACGTGTAGCCACCATGACTCCCCTTCCATAACATGTGTAGCCACCATGACTCCCCTCCCATAACACGTGTAGCCACCATGACTCCCCTCCCATAACATGTGTAGCCACCATGACTCCCCGCCAATAACATGTGTAGCCACCATGACTCCCCGCCCATAACATGTGTAGCCACCATGACTCCCCTCCCATAACACGTGTAGCCACCATGACTCCCCGCCCATAACATGTGTAGCCACCATGACTTCCCTCCCATAACGAGTGTAGCCACCATGACTCCCCGCCCATAACATGTGTAGCCACCATGACTCCCCTTCCATAACATGTGTAGCCACCATGACTCCCCGCCCATAACACGTGTAGCCACCATGACTCCCCGCCCATAACATGTGTAGCCACCATGACTCCCCTTCCATAACATGTGTAGCCACCATGACTCCCCGCCCATAACATGTGTAGCCAGTAGCCACCATGACTCCCCGCCCATAACATGTGTAGCCACCATGACTCCCCTCCCATAACGAGTGTAGCCACCATGACTCCCCGCCCATAACATGTGTAGCCACCATGACTCCCCTCCCATAACATGTGTAGCCACCATGACTCCCCGCCCATAACATGTGTAGCCACCATGACTCCCCTCCCATAACATGTGTAGCCACCATGACTCCCCGCCCATAACATGTGTAGCCACCATGACTCCCCTCCCATAACACGTGTAGCCACCATGACTCCCCGCCCATAACACGTGTAGCCACCATGACTCCCCTTCCATAACATGTGTAGCCACCATGACTCCCCTCCCATAACACGTGTAGCCACCATGACTCCCCGCCCATAACACGTGTAGCCACCATGACTCCCCGCCCATAACATGTGTAGCCACCATGACTCCCCGCCCATAACATGTGTAGCCACAATGACTCCCCGCCCATAACATGTGTAGCCACCATGACTCCCCGCCCATAACATGTGTAGCCACCATGACTCCCCGCCCATAACATGTGTAGCCACCATGACTCCCCTCCCATAACATGTGTAGCCACCATGTCTCCCCGCCCATAACATGTGTAGCCACCATGACTCCCCTCCCATAACACGTGTAGCCACCATGACTCCCCGCCCATAACACGTGTAGCCACCATGACTCCCCTTCCATAACATGTGTAGCCCCCATGACTCCCTGCCCATAACATGTGTAGCCACCATGACTCCCCGCCCATAACATGTGTAGCCACAATGACTCCCCGCCCATAACATGTGTAGCCACCATGACTCCCCGCCCATAACATGTGTAGCCACCATGACTCCCCGCCCATAACATGTGTAGCCACCATGACTCCCCTCCCATAACATGTGTAGCCACTATGTCTCCCCGCCCATAACATGTGTAGCCACCATGACTCCCTGCCCATAACATGTGTAGCCACCATGACTCCCCGCCCATAACATGTGTAGCCACCATGACTCCCCTCCCATAACACGTGTAGCCACCATGACTCCCCGCCCATAACACGTGTAGCCACCATGACTCCCCGCCCATAACATGTGTAGCCACCATGACTCCCCTCCCATAACATGTGTAGCCACCATGACTCCCCGCCCATAACATGTGTAGCCACCATGACTCCCCTCCCATAACATGTGTAGCCACCATGACTCCCCGCCCATAACATGTGTAGCCACCATGACTCCCCGCCCATAACATGTGTAGCCACCATGACTCCCCGCCCATAACACGTGTATCCACCATGACTCCCCGCCCATAACACGTGTAGCCGCCATGACTCCCCTCCCATAACACGTGTAGCCACCATGACTCCCCACCTATAACACGTGTAGCCACCATGACTCCCCGCCCATAACATGTGTAGCCACCATGACTCCCCGCCCATAACATGTGTAGCCACCATGACTCCCCGCCCATAACATGTGTAGCCACCATGACTCCCTGCCCATAACATGTGTAGCCACCATGACTCCCCGCCCATAACATGTGTAGCCACCATGACTCCCCGCCCATAACATGTGTAGCCACCATGACTCCTCTCCCATAACACGTGTAGCCACCATGACTCCACCCAATATTACGTGTTGCCGATATGACTCCCCGCCCATAATACATGTTGCAGCTATGACTGCCCGCCCATAACATGTGTAGCCACCATGACTCCCCGCCCATAACATGTGTAGCCACCATGACTCCCCGCCCATAACATGTGTAGCCACCATGACTCCCTGCCCATAACGTGTAGCCACCATGACTCCCCGCCCATAACACGTGTAGCCACCATGACTCCCCTCCCATAACATGTGTAGCCACCATGACTCCCCTCCCATAACACGTGTAGCCACCATGACTCCCCACCCATAACATGTGTAGCCACCATGACTCCACCCAATATTACGTGTTGCCGATATGACTCCCCGCCCATAATACATGTTGCAGCTATGACTGCTCGCCCATAACATGTGTAGCCACCATGACTCCCCGCCCATAACACGTGTAGCCACCATGACTCCCCTCCCATAACACGTGTAGCCACCATGACTCCCCTCCCATAACATGTGTAGCCACCATGACTCCACCCAATATTACGTGTTGCCGATATGACTCCCCGCCCATAATACATGTTGCAGCTATGACTGCCCGCCCATAACGTGTAGTCACCATGACTCCCCACCCAAAATACATGTTGCCGCTATAACCAGCGTGGCCACCGCAATGTCTGCTCTGGAGGTGGGAGGGAGCTGTGTCAAGAGGAAGGTGGGGAGAGGTTGGAACCCCCTTTGCCTGAGGCACGCCTGCTGCTGTAGTAACGGCTGGTCCAGGAGTAGTTACACCCCTCTGGTAGAAGGCAGCATGGGACTTTACTCAACTCTCTATTCGCAGTTCACCCCCCCCCCCCCATTGTAAGCTTTTGGACAGGGTCCTCCCCCTTATGTTTCCTATGTGATCTTGCACCTATCCCACTGAATGACTAAACTGCCTGGACTACTTGATCACCACGCCGCTGACTGCATGAACCGAGCCTCCCACCTAAACTTTCTCCAGGGATGCCTGATCGTGTATTATTGTGTTCTTTGTCTGTGACCTTATTTATTGTCCAGCACTTCGTAATAAGTTGCCTCTTTATAAACAAATAATAATAATAAGTGGAGGGAATTGTACGACAGCGAAGAAGCAGCGACCGCAACATTATGACCTATAAGTAGAGCGAAGGTCGTTCCTAGACAAAGCGCACACACACACGCTGCAGAATATGAGCGGTAAGAAAGTTTGGTTTGCCCGGGGCTACCAAACTCCTCCGGACCAAGAGTTGTGTGAAAGAGGAACTCCGCATGCAGCAGATGTGAGAACACCGCGAGCTGCCTCTCCAGCCTCCTCCCTGGAGAGAGAATAATGTTTGTGTTGAGATTTACATACTCTGGGGAATTTCAGGCTTCCAAACAAACACGGGCTGATTCATCTTGTAAATTACCGACTCGCTTGTTCTGCATGGCTGTAAACTGTCTTTGTCGCGGAAGGTGCCGCTCTAGAGGGGAAGTTAAATCTCACATGAAATATTCATATTATTAATAGAAAAAAAAAGGCAGCAGCGTCTTGTTTCCTTATTTGGGCGCTTGATATTAAAGCGAGCTTAAAGGGACACTTAAGTCAAACAAAAAAAATGAGTTTTACTCACCTGGGGCTTCCAATAGCCCCCTGCAGCTGTCCGGTGCCCTCGCCGTCTCCCTCCGATCCTCCTGGCCCCGCCGGCAGCCACTTCCTGTTTCGGTGACAGGAGCTGACAGGCTGGGGATGCGAGTGATTCTTCGCGTTCCTGGCCACAATAGCGCCATCTATGCTGCTATAGCATATATCATATACCATATAGCAGCACAGAGGGTGCTAATGTGTCTGGGAACGTGAAGAATCACTCGCGTCCCCAGCCTGTCAGCTCCTGTCACCGAAATAGGAAGTGGCTGCCGGCGGGGCAAGGAGGATCGGAGGGAGACGGCGAGGGCACCGGACAGCTGCAGGGGGCTATTGGACGCCCTAGGTGAGTAAAACTCATTTTTTTTTTTTTTGACTTAAGTGTCCCTTTAAAGCCAATCAGATTCCTCTGGGAGCTGAAATATTAATGCAGAACTATAGGGAACATTTCTCCTGCGCTTCCCATAGAACCATTAAAGCAATATAAATATGGTCCAAGTAAATCCTTTTTTTTAATTAACTAAAATGGATATAAAGTCTACTTTCCCTTTTACTGGAGCCTTATCATGTGACTACGCAGACAGGAAGTGTGCTGCACTCAACTGTTTAAAAGGAACCTGAGACAAAAGAAGTCTCATCTCTCATGTTACATACTTACCTTGGGCTTCCTCCAGCCTCCTTGAGGCCACTCAGTCCCTTGCCGTCTGCCCAGGTGGCTCCTGTCCCCTGCTGGGCAACCCAGTAGCCTGGCTGAGTCACACTTCGTTGTGCCCCCATTGTTCTCTGGTAGCCGGGAGCATTCGGTGTCTGTGGGAGTATGTCAGGAACACGTGTACGACGAAGCGCAACTTGGACTGGCTACCGGGCCATGTAGGGGGGAACAGAAGCCACACGGGGAGACGGCGAGAGGGGCATAAGGAAGCCTGAGTATGGAACCTGAGATTACTTTCGTCTCAGGTACACTTAAAAGGACCCATGAAGTGAGAACTATATGGAGGCTGCCATATTGATTCCCTTTTTAACAACACCAGTTGCCTTGCCTGACAATCCTGTTGCTCTATTTGGCTGCAGTCAGACGCGTATCTGGAGGGATGCAGGCATGACACGTGCCCCAAGCGACCTCCCTCTTCAATCATCAGGGGGGCGCAGTGCTGCTGACAGCATTCCTGAGTCTAAGGGAGTAACAATCATCCAGCAGCCTGCCCGTCTCAGCCTTTGTCTTATATCTACATTAGAGGCTATTGAGAGGTGAGCTCCAAACTTTTCCCACTCTCCCTGATCATGTCTCAGTCCCCTGAGATAGCGGCAGATGCTAGGGGTCTGGAGGTTACAAGATCTATTAATTCTCCTCACTGTCATTCACACATTCCTCAGCCTTATCTCAGTGTGCTGTTTACTTACTTTTATTTATGACACTCTCTGCACTTTAACCATTATCCTGCTGGCATCTCTGTGGCCAGATTTAACAACGTCTCTCTTGTACAGTGTACCTCAGTTGTTAAAATGCATTATATTTCTAGCTTAGTATCTATCTACTGATATTTAATAGGTTGTCAGCCTTTTATTATGTTATAATCATCACTGTAAATGTGTCATTGCTTTCATTCATATGAGAGTGGTGGCTGCCATATTTATTTCCTTTTAAACAATACCAGTTGCATGAAAATCCTGCTGATCCTTCTGGTCACTAGGGGTCTAAATCACACACCTGAAACAAGCATGCAGCTAATCTTGTCAGATGTGTCATAGATATTTTATCTGCTTGCTTGTTCAGGGTCTATGGCTAAGGCAGGGATCACACTTGTTTTTCAGTTTTCAACTCAGCTTTTTCTGCGCGCATTTTCTGCACACCAAGTGTGTTTCTATGCAGAAAAATGTGTGCTTTTTTCACAACAGTTAATGTAATTGATACAGAAAACTGACAAAATGAGCAGAATTATCATACAGAATGTCAGTTTTTTTTTCTGTGCAAGAAAAACACATTAAGTGTGAACTAGCCCCTTGATTAACATGAGTTTTCAGTTCTTCTGTGCAGAAAACGCGTATGAAAACAGTCAAGTATGTTCCCTGCCTTAAAGAGATTCCGTAACAAAAATTGCATCCTGTTTTTTATCATCCTACAAGTTCCAAAAGCTATTCTAATGTGTTCTGGCTTACTGTAGCACTTTCTACTGTCACAGTCTCTGTGATAAATCAATGTATCTTTCCCCTGTCAGACTTGTCGGCCTGTGTCTGGAAGGCTGCCAAGTTCTTCAGTGTTGTGGTTCTGCTTTGAACTCCCCCTTCCAGGCCCATCTATGCACACTGCCTGTGTATTATTTAGATTAGGGCAGCTTCTCTCTTCTCTCTTCTCTTTTACAAGCTGGATAAATCGTCCTCTGAGCTGGCTGTGCTTTCACATACTGAGGAATTACAGACAAGGGCAAAGCTGTTTGCAGGAAGAAACAAGCAGCCTGAAACTTCAGTGCATGAGAGATGCAGGGGGAAAGAAACACACAAATTATCTCTTGAGATTCAAAAGGAAGGGTGTATACAGCCTGCTTGTGTATGGATGTATTTTCTATGTGTGGACATACTGTACATCAACCTACTTCCTGTTTTGGTGGCCATTTTGTTTGTTTATAAACAAACTTTTAAAAACTGTTTTTAACCACTTTTAATGGGGCGAGGAGCTGCGAAATTGTGACAGAGGGTAATAGGAGATGTCCCCTAACGCACTGGTATGTTTACTTTTGTGCGATTTTAACAATACAGATTCTCTTTAAAGTATTAGAGGCAGAGGATCATAAGGATAGCCTCATTTATTTCATAGTGACTGTTACATTCTGGTATTTGTGTGTGCGTGTGTTTTGAATGCATGATGGGGTTACCCTGTCCAAAAAGGTTAGACAGGATGCTGTTGATTGTGGGTGTGTGTGTGTGGGGGGGAGGGGGGGCTGCGCGGGGTGCAATTTTAGTATTTGCCATGGGCGCTGCCTTGCCTAGATACGCCACTGGCTGCAGTAGTGACTGAATCCCACAACTGAAACAACGGTGCAGCTAATCCAGTCTGACTTCAGTCAGAGCACCTGATCTGCATGCTTGTTCAGGGGCTGTGGCTAAACATATTAGAGGCAGAGGATCAGCAGGACTGCCTGGCAACTAGATGATTATAAACATCTTATCAACAGGTTTTGGTCTCATCTGCTTTATTATTTTTAAAAGCACTCCCTGGAAATGACCTGCACAGAAATGCTGGGCAGTCTGCCGACTCCTGAAAAACTGATCCTGTAAAAACTGATCCGTTTTCCATTTTAACAGACCAGTTTCCTACATTGTGCATCAGTTTTTCATCCGGTTTCCCAATCTGTTCCATTTGTTACCAGCTCACTGTGTCCCCCCCCCCCCCCATTGCTGCCGCTGTCCATTCAGGTCCCTGCATGCTGGAAATGCCGGTATACCGACCCCGAGGCTCCAACAGGAGCAGCACAGGCTCCCATTGGCTTGCAATAGACCAATTGGAATTGTGCCTCCAAAGGGAGGATTTTTATTAGTCCACTACTCAGTGACCCAATAAGAAGCCTCCTGGAAAGACAATTCCCATTGGTCTATTGCAAGCCAATGGGGGCCTGGTGCTTCTGCTGGGGCCTCGGGCTTTCTATAATGTCTCTTTGTTCCATGCAGGGAACCTAATGGTTAGCAGCAGGTGAGTATCTTGTGAAATGCACACAACCGGCAGCCTCGGGAGAATAGAGACAATCGGTTCTCATAGGCTAGCACTGATCCCATCACCCTCCATTGACATCTGTTGTGTCCGGGCTATCTGAAAAAAAAAAACATGTGGTACCCATCCTAGCATTCCGCTCGGTGGAACGCACCAAATTGATCCGTTATGAATGGACTGATGTGAACAGGCCCATTGCTTAAAGAGGAACTCCAGTGAAAATAATCTAATAAAAAAGTGCTTAATTTTTACAATAATTATTTATAAATGATTTAGTCAGTGTTTGCCCATTGTAAAATCTTTTAAATCCCTGATTTACATTCTGACATTTATCACATGGTGACATTTTTACTGCTGGCAGGTGATATAGCTGCTGCTTGCTGTTCTGGCAGTTGGAAACAGCTGTAAACAGCTATTTCCCACAATGCAACAAGGTTCACAGACAGGAAACTGCAGAAGTACCATGGTCCTCAGAGTTTCCTGTGGGAGGGGTTTCACCACAGTATCAGTCATACAGCGCCCCCTGATGGTCTGTTTGTGAAAAGGAATAGATTTCTCATGTAAAATGTAAAAGGGGGTATCAGCTACTGATTGGGATAAAGTTCAATTCGTGGTCGGAGTTTCTCTTTAATAGCATGCATTCTCATCTGATCTGCTCTGTTGGGCTCCACTAAACAGTACAATTTTTATGCCAGTATTAAAGAGCCTTAGTTATGGATTTTTGGGCACTTATTTGATTGGTTGTAATATTTTTTTTTCTAGTGTAACACATGATTTTTCACTTACAAAGTCCCCCTTTGGAAAGGTGACCCTTTTATCGCCAGGTGCATTTCCACCAGCACAGGGTCACCTGGAGAATGTGACACACATTGTCTGGTCTCTCGGAGAATAGAGAACACTGTAATCTGGAGACCGGTCAGGTAGGAGGTCAGACGTTACAAGAGAGACAACACATAGCAAGCAAATCCAGTTATGTTATGGCTGTTATGGGCTACAGCGCTCTCCTTGCCTCTGTCTGCTGTCTTGTAATGATGCATTGTAGGTTTTTTTGAATCATCGAGATGATACCCTGTATATATACTGTATATTCAGTAGTGATCATTCATCGTAATGTGCTTATTTCGCTTAGGTGAACTTTTACATAAAAATTATGATTACACGTAATATCAATTTAAAAATAGATTTCACCGAATCCATTTGTACATTTTGCATGTTATGCAACTTTACAAGTGTGGGATTCGTAAATGATTGTTCGCGTAAATTGCAAGAAAATTTTTGTAGAAAACAGAATGTTTAAGGGGAATAGTGGACACAAGTACAAAACAATAAACAAAAAACACCTTGTTTAAAGAGGAACTCCAATGAAAATAATGTAATAAAAAAAGTGCTTCATTTTTACAATAATTATGTATAAATGATTTAGTCAGTGTTTGCTCATTGTAAAATCGTTTAAATGCCTGATTTACATTCTGACATTTATTACATGGTGACATTTTTACTGCTGGCAGGTGATGTAGCTGCTGCTTGCTTTTTTGGCAGTTGGAAACAGCTGTAAACAGCTATTTTCCACAATGCAACAAGGTTCACTAACAGGAAACTGCCAGGAGTACCACGGTACTCAGAGCTTCTTGTGAGAGGGGTTTCACCACAATATCAGTCATACAGCGCCCCCTGATGGTCTGTTTGTGAAAAAGAATAGATTTCTCATGTAAAAGGGGGTATCAGCTACTGATTGGGATAAAGTTCAATTCAATTCAGGGTTTCTCTTTAAGTAAATTGAGGAAAAAAAAACTGAAGAAAATTATTATTACAGGGCACTAAAGGTGGGGAAAATCAGTCCAGGCCCTGAATTCTGCCTTTCTGCCTATACCAGCCTGCATGGGTGATAGGGGGTTAAAGAATCTTCCCTCCTCCCCCGTCCCTCAGAGTTACCATAATAAAACCATAATACATTTTTTTTTAAAAAGCTGAGCCCCTAAGGTAACTATTTATGTATTTTTTTTATGCAGTCACTTTCTTTTAACAAATGACAGCATTCAAAAAAATACAGAAATAGTTACCTTAGGGGGCTTAGCTGTTTTAATATGTATGTCACAAGGGTATATTACTATTATTTTAGCAAGGGCATGTGATATTGATAGGGTACAAAAAATACAAAACATTGATTGTTGCCATACATTGTACTAGGAACATAATTTTTGATATATTATTTTTTTATTACATTATCAACATAAATATAAATAATATGGCATGTGGTAATGTACAAAGATTAACAAAAAGCATAAGATTCTCACACTGCACTGCAATAACATGATGAAAATACATCAACCTGTCGTAAATAAAGTACAAATAGTATCATAAGGGCTCACTAAATAAAACAAAACAAAAACATAGAAGAATAATAAATGTGAAGAGGGTTAAATGCTCAGGAATATAAATAATTTACCTAAGAGGTCCTTAGTCCTCCATAGTTTCCCATAGCACCTAGGCTAGGAACATTATTTAAATGTTGTGATAGCCGGGGAAATGGGTAAATAAAATGTGTGGGTTTTATCTACAGTAGCATTGTTTATTTTAAAGCTATAGGGGGTGGAATTTTAGAAACAGTGTATCCCCCCCCCCCCCCTTTAAAGAGACTCTGAAGCGAGAATAAATCTCGCTTCAGAGCTCAAAGTTAGCAGGGGCATGCGTGCCCCTGCTAAAACGCCGCTATCGCGCCACTAAAGGGGGGTCCCTTCACCCCCAAATGCCCCCCCCGCACGACTTGGTCGTACATTTGGTTGCTCCTGTAGGCAGGGCTAACCGTCGCAGCCCTGCCTCCAGTCGCGTCTATCAGACGCGCATCGCCGCCTCTTCCCGCCCCGCTCAGTGAATGAAGACTGAGAGGGGCGGGGGAGAGGCGGAGATACGCGCTAACAGACGCGCGTGGGGCGGCGGTTAGCCCTGCCCCAACCAGGAAGCGCTCCCCCGATGCACCGAGGGGATTTGGGGGTGAAGGGACCCCCGTTAAGCCGCGGGATAGCGGCGTTTTAGCAGGAGCACACATGCCCCTGCTATTTATGAGGTCTGAAGCGAGATTTATTCTCGCTTCAGACTCTCTTTAAAATGAATAGAAAATAAAGTAAGTACTGAAAATCCCCCCAAAAGCCTAATTTGTGGCGGAAAAAAAAGATACAGATCATTGAGCTGTGATGATGATAAAGTTATTGCCGAATTAATGAGAGGAAGGTGAAAACTGTTGTTGGCAGGAAGGGTAAAACAGTCTGTGGAGTGAAGTGGTTAAAGTAAGTGTACTACAGCAAAATGTCATGTTACTGCTTTGAATTCTTTAATATCAATTTTCCCAAAAACAACCAGGTCTTTTTGAAAAAAAAAAAAAAAAAAAAAGAATCAAATTTTGCGTCACAAAATTACTAAACAAAATTATGGCAACATGCATTAATGACCATTTTGCTTTAAATTCTTCATTATGATTATGCATCCTAATTGCCAAAGTACGATTATGCAAAATTTGAATTCAACACTAATAATCAGCTGTCTTCTATGCTGTGTGGGGTTTTTTTTTGTTGTTGTTGTTTTTTTGCAGTTCAGTAGAGCCTCTTAGGTTGCTTTAGGTCTACAAAAAAAAAAATAAAAAAAAAAAAAAAACCTGCCCCGCTGTTCTGCTGACCAGAGAGCTTTGTGATTTCACCTTGGAAGAGACGTAGCTGTGGTCGTCCCAAGAGATGAACATCAATGTTTAGAAAATCATTAGGGGTCCGTCTCTGAGGAGCTCATTGTGCATGGCAGAGAGACAGTCTGCTATATAATGCACTGATTGAATTGACTTTATGTAGCATGTAATGACTATGATAAAATAATATCAGCGACTAATGAATTCTGCATGTCAAGGGGAATTAATTTGCAAAATAAATGGTTAACCCTTAAGTGGTTCCACTGTGTAACGCTAGTAAATAATCCCTTTTTACCACGATCTTCTTCTACCTTTGTGGTTTCTTATTTCTTTACATTATCTTCTTTAAAGCGGATCCGAGTTGAAAAACTAACTATAACAAGTAACTTGTCTATATATCTTATCTAAAGTTTAGATGGTTTACACAGCAATTCTAGCTGCAAACAGCTTCAATAGGATATGATTATTTATTCCTGTGATACAATGACAGCGGCCATGTTGTTTGTAAACATTACAAAGAGGCAGGCTTATCTGTATCTTGAGCCATCAGCCTAATTTCCTCTCCTCCTCCCTCCTCCCCTCTGCCTCTGAAATCAATGGCTAGTAACACCTCCCCCTCCTCCTGCCCAGACTGAGCTCCCATGAGCCCTTGCTACTGCCAAGGCTCTCTGAAAACCTGTGGGCGTGGCTTTTTTAGTTTATAGGGAATTAGAGTATTAAAACAAAAACAAAAAAGTATTTGGCTTGAGGAATGCCCTATAAACAATAGGAAAGGAACACAATTATGCAATGTGTAAAAGTTCATCTAGGATCCACTTTAAGAGAAACTGTGGTTAAAAACATAAGGGGGCATATACAATTCACTTTTTCACCTAAGTTTTCTCCTAGGTGATATTTTCAAAATGTGTAAATAAAAGCCTTTTAAACTGCCAGAAAGCAACCAAATATTCAAAATGATTTTTACAGAATTTTTCACCTACTTTTTGGTACTTTTTCAATTGAAAAGTGCTAAAAAAATATTTTAAATCGAAGATGAAAATTTATTGTAAAAATCTGCAAATCAAGTCTTTTAACTAACCTCAGTTGAAGTAACTGAGGCCTACAAATTCAATCATATAATACTTAAAGAGAGTCTGAAGCCATAATAAAAATGGCTTTTTTGCTTATATATAGCAGGGGCATGTGTGCCCGCGGCTGAACGAGGGTCCTTTCCCCTCCAAATCCCCTCCTGCAAAATCACGATCAACTTGGTCGTAGATTTTGCTACCCCTGTGCGCTTCCGTGTGAGGCGGGGCTATGAGCTGCAGCCCTGCCTCACACGCGTCTGTCAGCGGCTGATCTCCGCCTCTCTCCCGCCCCTCTCAGTGAAGTGGTCTCCTTGAATGCTCTGCTGTGAGAACTCCAAAAATAAACAGCCTACGCTGTGACATCACTGGGAGGGTGGGGCTACATACCAATATACAGCAATATATAGCTATTGGAAGTATTTTTGATGCTGAAACCAGGAAAATTACAGTAAAAATGGGAATCCTGAATAATTTACTGCATTCTACTATATGGTACTACAGGGCCTCTTTACTGCATTCTGGTATATGTCAATACAGGGCCTCTTTACTGCATTCTGGTATATGTCACTACAGGGCCTCTTTACTGCATTCTGCTACATGTAACTACAGGGCCTCTTTACTTCATTCTGCTATATGTCACTACAGGGCCTCTTTACTGCATTCTGCTACATGTCACTACAGGGCCTCTTTACTGCATTCTACTATATGTCACTACAGGGCCTCTTTACTGCATTCTGCTACATGTCACTACAGGGTCTCTTTACTGCATTCTACTATATGTCACTAAAGGGCCTCTTTACTGCATTCTGCTATATGTCACTACAGGACCTCTTTACTGCATTCTACTATATGTCACTACAGGGCCTCTTTACTGCATTCTGCTACATGTCACTACAGGGCCTCTTTACTGCATTCTACTATATGTCACTAAAGGGCCTCTTTACTGCATTCTGCTATATGTCACTACAGGGCCTCTTTACTGCATTCTGCTATATGTCACTACAGGGCCTCATTACTGCATTCTGCTATATGTCACTACAGGGCCTCTTTACTGCATTCTACTATATGTCACTACAGGGCCTCTTTACTGCATTCTACTATATGTCACTACAGGGCCTCTTTACTGCATTCTGCTATATGTAACTACAGGGCCTCCTTACTGCATTCTGCTATATGTCACTACAGGGCCTCTTTACTGCATTCTGCTATGTGTCACTACAGGGCCTCTTTACTGCATTCTGCTGTATGTCACTACAGGGCCTCTTTACTGCATTCTACTATATGTCACTACAGGGCCTCTTTACTGCATGCTGCTATATGTCACTACAGGGCCTCTTTACTGCATTCTGCTATATGTCACTACAGGGCCTCTTTACTGCATTCTGCTATATGTCACTAGAGGGCCTCTATACTGCATTCTGCTATATGTCACTACAGGGTCTCTTTACGGCATTCTGCTATATGTCACTACAGGGCGTCTTTACTGCATTCTGCTGTATGTCACTACAGGGCCTCTTTACTGCATTCTCCTATATGTCACTACAGGTCCTCTTTACTGCATTCTACTATATGTCACTACAGGGCCTCTTTACTGCATGCTGCTATATGTCACTACAGGGCCTCTTTACTGCATTCTGCTATATGTCACTACAGGGCCTCTTTACTGCACTCTGCTATATGTCACTACAGGGCCTCTTTACTGCACTCTGCTATATGTCACTACAGGGCCTCTTTACTGCATTCTGCTATATATCACTACAGGGCCTCTTTACTGCATTCTTCTATATGTCACTACAGGGCCTCTTTACTGCATTCTGCTATATGTCACTACAGGGCCTCTTTACTGCATCCTACTATATGTCACTACAGGGCCTCTTTACTGCATCCTACTATATGTCACTACAGGGCCTCTTCAAAGCATATTTTAATTTCCAATTCTACACTTCATCATTTGAAGAAATGGCACTTAGAAGTCTCTCCCATCTAGCTTCAAGGACTCAAATTCTTCTCCTATCCTTGGCCCCTTTTCAGTTTTCAATTAATTCAACTCCTGAGTTTTCTTCCAGGAGATACTTTTTTATCTTATCTACAAATGCATCTACAAATCTTATCTACAAATTAACATTTCAGCTCTTCCCAATTGAAAAGGTACTAAAAAGTGAGGACAAAAGTAATATGGAACTTATTTTGAGTACAGTATTTGCTTGCTTGCTGGGGGCTTTACATGTATTTTATTGATAAGGTATGAAAACATCTAGAAGGAACTCAGGAGAAAGGCTCTTTGAATAGGGACCTTTGGGTGATCGTTTGCTAAGATTCCACAAAGTTTCTGGGACCATTAGTTGTAATAGTCTGTAATAAATGGCTGAAGATTTAATCTCTGTCAATGTTTCACATACTGAACAACTTTAATGTATGAGTTTGTCAAATGTCTGGCCAAATCTTTTGATGTTATTGTCTATGAGGTTCCATGCTCGCTACTGCCTTGTGGTGGGACCTAGGAAGCATCAAGTAGAGAATTGCCTGTTAGGGTGAATTTTGGTGGGCCCTGAGCTGCTACAGTAGCCATGAACTCTGAAGAACCCTTAACACCCTGGCTAAAACTATTGTATTCTGTATGGAGTTGCTGGACTCCCATCAGAAGCCTCCTTGGGTGGTGGACCAAGGAATTCTGGCCAGATACAGCATATACTGGAGAATCCAGGGCTGCCCAGAAGCTAACACTGATGCCTTGAAGTGGAAGTGGAATTCCAAAGGCTAAGGGAAGGAACCCCGACAGAAAATCAGTGTGCCTGGAAGCTTTAGGTGTCAGCCCCACCACCAGGATTGGGTGCTGAAGGCCACTAGCCTACACTCCTTAAATCAAATTAACAGTGAAACTGAACGGAAGGAAATCCAGACAGATCTTGCGTTAACGATCTATGAATGCCTCAAAAAAATTCAATTTGAGCTATAATGATTGGAGATCACAGTAGCTAATTCTTGTTTAAGCTGCTCAGATGAGAGGCCATTTAATCACCCATGTAATGGTTGTGTCAATGGTGCAGAGAACTGCCAAGGAGGTTAAGAGGCAAAGCAGGGGTCAAGTGTCAAGCTCTCAGTGATGAGATAAACCATGTTTGGCCAGGCAGAACTCCAGATAAACGTAGGATTCTGCTGGACACTCCGAAACGACGTCACACTGGTGCTGCTAAGGTTGTGTTGACATTGGATCAGGTCCATTATCCATCATCTCAATGCAATTCCCATGTCTAATTAGCAAAGTGCTTAGATCAGCAGGACCTTCTATCTGAACACAGCAGACTAATTCAGAGGACATTGTAGGATGTTATCTCATTGGATTGGTGGAAATTATCTTTGACTGAGTTTTGATGATAAATGTAATATTAATCAACTAGAGATATATGCAAACCCTTCATTTTTGTCTTTTTTTTCTGTACATGTCCAACATATTTCCCTTTATGACTATAATGGCTTTTTTCCACTCATGCATTCTTATCTGATCTTCGGGAAGGAGAAGACACAGAACGTTTATATCACACTTTTCTCCTGGCGGACTCAAAGCTCTTGAGCTGCAGCCACTACGGCGCGCTCTATAGGCAGTATCTGTGTTAGGGAGTCTTGCCTAAGGACTAGATTCGAAGCCTGGTCTGGTCTCCTGTTTTAGAGGCAGAGCCCTTAAAGGGTACTTGAGATTACATAAAAGAAGAAATGTATGCATACCTGGGGCTTCCCCCACGTTACGTGGTTCCCAGCCGCTACCACTTTGCGCGCTCTGCAGTGCCTGAGTTGCATGAGCACGTGGTCAGCAAAATAACCCGAAGCTTGAAGAATGCCGTTGCCTGCAAGGTTCACCTCACCACTGACACCTGGACGAGTGCGTTCGGCCAGGGTCGATACATCTCCCTTATCGCGCACTGGGTGAACCTTGTGGAGCCTGGCAGCGATTCCTCACCTGCTACGGCGCGGGTGTTGCCCACACCGCAAACAGCAGCACCTACCTCTCTGACTCCTTCTCCTCCAACGCATCTCAAAGCTGTACCTCATCCGGAAACGCTAACCCAGCAGCAGTAGGATCGTGGAAGCAGTGCAGCACAGCTGTTGGCATGCGTCAGCAAGCGTTGCTGAAGCTGATCTGCCTTGGGGATAAGCAGCACACAGGGGAGGAAATTTGGAGGGGAATAAAGGAACAGACGGATTTGTGGCTGGCACCGCTGGACCTGAAACCGGGCGTGGTTGTGTGTGATAATGGGAGTAATCTCATTCACGCTTTAAGGTTGGCTAAGCTGACACACATCCCTTGCCTGGTGCACGTGATGAACCTAGTAGTTCAGCAGTTCCTGAGGACATACCCAGGCGTGGCCGATCTTCTGTTGAAGGTGCGACGAGTGGCCAAACATTGTAGAAATTCCAGTACTGCTTCGGGGGCACTCGCCAAGATGCAGGAGCGCTTCAATCTCCCCCACCATCGCTTGCTGTGTGATGTCCCTATGCGCTGGAATTCTACGCTGCACATGCTAGCCCGCTTTGGCGAGCAGAAGAGTGCAGTGGTCCAGTACATGACGGCGCAGTACCGAGGCGCATCTGGACAGCTGCCAAGCTTCTGTGGATCCGATTGGGCCAACATGTTGGACCTCTGCCAAGTCCTCCAAAATTTTGAGCAATCCACGTTGCTTGTGAGCAGTGACAACTCTTCAGTCAGCATTACCATACCACTGCTGTGTTTACTGAAGAAGTCAATGTTGAAAATCAAGGAAACAGCTGTCATGATGCAACTGGGGGAATCTGAAGGAGAAAACGATCAGCGTGATGATACCAACATCAGGCCATCTGCCTCAGGAAACGCTGGCCCCAGCAGCTATGACGAAGAAGAGGAGGAACAGCTGGAGTTGGAGCAGGAATTTCATGCCACCACTGACGAGGGCCAGAGCGGTGCACGTTGGACTTCCACAATTCAGCGCGAATGGTCAGCAGAAGCAGACCAGGAAGAAGGTGACGACTATGATGCATCACAACTATCACAACACTCACAAGAGGATGATGAGGATTCTGGTAGGACTCTGGCACATATGGCTCAATTCATGCTAGAATGCATTGAATGCGACCCACGCATTGTGCGCATTCTGGACAATACCAATTACTGGGTATGGGTTTATACCCTTCTGGATCCACGGTACAAACACAATGTTCCAAAACTGCTTGAAGAAAGAGTCAGACAGGTCAAAATGGAAGAATACCAGCAGGCCCTTGTGGAGACTTTAGAGAGGAGATTGACATCCTCCCCCTCCTCTAGCCAGTTGTACGCCGACAGACTGACTTCCGCAAACCCAGGACGACCAGGAGGGCAGCAAACAACACAAGCCGCAGCTAGTGCCCAAAAGGGAATGGTATCGGCAGTGTCCATGGAGTGGGAAAATTTTCTGACACCCATGCAGCAGCCCACAGAACAGCAAGCGTGCAGATCCACCTCCAACACCGATCGCCTGGAGAAGATGGTCAAGGACTACATGTCAGATGGCGTAGCTGTGTTGAACAATCCATCTGCACCCTTCAACTATTGGGTATCGAAGCTAGACACCTGGCACGAACTGGCAATGTACGCAAGAGAGGTGCTGGCTTGCCTGGCAGCCAGCGTTATGTCGGAGCGCTGTTTCATCGTCACAGATCGGCGTATCCGCCTCTCCACAGAAAATGCAGACCGTCTGATTCAAATTAAAATGAATCAATCCTGCATTGGAAACGACTACGCAACACTCCCGGACCCCAACCAAGTAACATGAACAATGAACATCTGTGATGGGTTAGCGTTTCCGGTCCCTGTTTATTGAACCTCTCATCTGTATTACATTTATGACTGCATGGCGACAAAATGCATTGCTATCCGCACGCTTCTTGTCCTCATGCAAGGCTTGGGTTGCGCCTGAAAGCGTGGCCTTCTCCTCCTGCGCCTCCTCCTGTTCCATCACGTGTGCTGCTGCTGGGTTAGCGTTTACGGTCCCTTTTTACGGAACCTCTTATCTGTATTACATTTATGACTGCATGGCGACAAAAAGCATGTTACCTGTGCAAAGAAAAATGACATTTTCCGCATTTAAAAGACATTTTTTCCTTTGAAACTTTACAATCAATTTTCTCAAAAACTATAAGCTCTTTTTAAAAAAAAAAAAAATTCTCTTTAGTATGAAAAATGCCCCTCCTGTTCCATCACGTGTGCTGCTGCTGGGTTAGCGTTTACGGTCCCTTTTTACGGAACCTCTTATCTGTATTACATTTATGACTGCATGGCGACAAAATGCATTGCTATCCGCACGCTTCTTGTCCTCATGCAAGGCCTGGGTTGTTGTGTCTCAAAGCGTGGCCTTCTCCTCCTGCGCCTCCTCCTCCTGTTCCATCACTTGTGCTGCTGCTGGGTTAGCATTACCGGTCCCTTTTCCTGGAACCTCTTATCTGTATTACATTTATGACTGCATGGCGACAAAAAGCATGTTACCTGTGCAAAGAAAAATGACATTTTCCGCATTTAAAAGACATTTTTTCCTTTGAAACTTTACAATCAATTTTCTCAAAAACTATAAGCTCTTTTTAAAAAAAAAAAAAATTCTCTTGTACCCACTCCCAAGGTGCACATACCCTGCACATTTGGGGTATGTAGCATGTAAGAAAGCTTTACAAAGCACGAAAGTTCGGGTCCCCATTGACTTCCATTATGTTCGGAGTTCGGCGCGAACACCCGAACATCGCGACCATGTTTGGCGAACGTTCGCGAACCCGAACATCCAGGTGTTCGCCCAACACTAGCTACAATGCTGTCCAGAAGTTCTTCCCTGGGCATGGAAAAGTAGCAGGCTCAGATGTATTGCTACTCAGCTGCCTTTCTCTACAGTCATAAAAGTTGAAGCAGCACTTTTTGGAAAGTAGCTTCAGTATAGTATTTTCTCATTTTTGCATTTTTCACAAAAACAAAAAACATTGTTTTAAGGCTCCCTGCACACTGCAAATCCGTTTTCCGATTCCGATTTTCAATTCCGATTTTCCCTGAATAAATTCAACAAAAAAACGGATCAAAAAACGCAGCATGCAGTAAAGATTAAAAATCGGAACCGGATGTAAAAAACGATTAAAAAGCGGAATCGGAATCGCATGCAGTGTGCAGGGAGCCTTAGTATGAAAAATGCCCCATGTAAAGAAAAAAAACCACAATGTGCAAAAAATGCAAAAATAACAAGACTAATTTTCGATGGCATTTTTGCGCAAATATCGAATTTCACTATATTTTTGCCAGCATGAACGTGAAAAGAATATTGCCATTTTTGCTCATCACTGGTCCAGGGATCTTGCTGCCATTTCCTCTAAGCTCCTGATCTCACCTCACCTTAAAGGGGCACTATGCCGAAAAAGTGCATAATTTAAAATACACGTAAACACATGCAAATAAGAAGTACATTTTTCCCAGAGTAAAATGAGTCATAAATTACTTTTCTCCTGTGTTGCTGTCATTTACAGTAGGTAGTAGAAATCTAACATTACTGACAGGTTTTGGACTAGCCCATCTCCTCATGGGGGATTCTCAACATGGCCTTTATTCTTTATAAAGACATTCCCTGAAAAAGATTTATACAAATATGCTGGCCAGCCTCCCTGCTCACTGCATTTTTTTTTTTGCAGTTGGATGGAGCAATGATCATTTCCTAAGTGTTTCCGAAAATAAAATAAATCTTGAGAATCCCCCATGAAGAGATGGACTAGTCTGTCAGATTTCTACAACCTACTGTAAGTGACAGCAACATAGGAGAAAAGTAATTCATGTCTCATTTTACTCTGGGTAAAAATGTACTTCTTATTTGTATATGTTTATATGTACTTTACATTTGACACTTTTTGCGCCATAGTGCCCCTTTAACAAACAAACCAGGCAGCAGGTTGGTGGAGCAAAGGCCACCTTACAACTTAGTCCACCTCTCACCCCGGTGTATGAACAGCACTTCTGGTTCTGAACAGTTTTGGACAGATTATTAATCAAAAGGGTGACTAATCAAATAGTCATTCTCAAGCACCCAATAGGGGGCTATTCTGAAAATAATTTAGCCCACGTTTGCTGGAGGCTCAGCGGTTCTCCACTGCTCTCCAAACATCCTAAATCAGAGCCCACAACCCTCTATACACACACTAGATGAAATCGGTCCTGAGGCAGTCAATAACGACCGTCTCTACAGAGAAACCAGTGTGTACAGCAGCTTCCGACTCCTCGCAGTCTTTGGGCTTGATTCACAAAGCTGTGCTAACTGTTAGCACAGCTGTTAGCATGGCTTTTTGTGCTTTTTAGCTTGTTTGTGCGTGAGAAAACGTGTTATCGCATGGAAATATACGCATTCGTGCCTTAACGTTCACGTTCGCACGATAATGCAAATCTATTGCGCAAACGTAACCGTTAACGCACAAAAAAATTGTGTTAACGCACAAACACAAATTTTTCCACGCGATAACCGTTGTCACACGAAGCAATTTTCACAGCATGCTAACAGTTAGCACCGTTTTGTGAATCAAGCCCATTGTATTGTTCTGTCGACTTACTTTGCCAGTCTCGCAACGTCACTTCTGCACCGCCCTTCCCCTGCATAGGAACAGATTACATTGCTAGCCTGCAGGCTATCGATACATCTGTCATTCTCAACCTTGCCATGTGGTCCGAGGGATTGGGTACCAATGTCAGGTGAAATGCCTCGTACATGTGAATGAGGCTTCAGCCTGTTTTTATCCCATTAGGCCTGACTAGCATTAGTGGCTCTGCAAGAAAACGAATCTCTAATACTGGGTACACACGTTACGTTTTTCTGTGCGATAGATGGATCAGATAGATAAAATCTGTCATGTCCGATATTGCTCCCGATCGTTTCCGCGCTCGATTTCTCATAGCGGTGAATGGAAAAAGATAAGAATAACGAATGAAGATAAGAGAATTGAGCACGAAGTCAAGTGTGAAATCGTACCGAAAAAACGATCGGGTGGCTAAATCGCACAAAAAAACGTAACGTGTACCCAGCATTAGACTGGTTAACACTGAATCGTGCCACATCAGAGAAGCTACACTGGCCTAGATGTCTATCTGTACTCTAATTCTTCCCCACTTTCCTCACTCCAAAGGTCCGTTGACCTGAATGGCTGACAGGTAGTGGGTCCACTGGCCTCCAACTATTAGCACTGTATGTGAGGGAGGTGTTGTGGGTGGCTGGAGGAATTTGGGCCTTTGTGGAGGTCTGGTATGAGAACAGCAGCGGTGCCCCAAATTTAGTACCATATGGGGAGGGGCCAATACCTCCCCCCAGACCTTGCTGTTTCCAACCCACGTGGTTCTTTTCATGTCTGTCATTGCCATCCCACCCACATTCATTCTTCTTGTTCATCTTCTGTTCATCTCATGATCTTCATTGGCTACCAGTTAACCAGAGGATCCAGTTCAAACTTAAAGGAATACTGTATGGGGTTGGGGGAAAATGAGTTGAACTTACCCAGGGCTTCTAATGGTCCCCCGCAGACATCCTGTGCCCGCGCAGCCACTCACCGATGCTCCGGCCCAGCCTCTGGTTCACTTCTGGAATTTGGAAAACCACTGCTCCTACGTTGCCGTGTCCTCTCTCTCTCCCGCTGATGTCACCAGGAGCGTACTTTGCAGGCACAGACCATACTAGGCCTGAGCAATACACTCCTGTTGACGTCGGCAACGCAGGCGCAGTGGTTTTCAGACTTTAAAGTCTGAAATTCCAGAAGTGAACAGGAGGCGGGGCCGGAGCATCGGGGAGTGGCTGCGTGGGCACAGGATGTCTGTGGGGGACCATTAGAAGCCCCAAGTAAGTTCAACTCATTTTCCCCCAACCCCCCTACAGTATTCCTTCAACCCTAAACTACAAAGCTCTCCACAATCTCTCTCCCCGGTACATCCCCTCACTAATATCCAGATAACAACCCAACCGCAATCTCAGATCTCCACATGACCGTCTTTTGTCCTCTAGAATTACCTCCTCGCAGTCACGTATACAAGACTTATCACGTGGTTCACCCCACCTCTGGTATGCCTTTCCACAGCACATCTGTCACTCTCCAGCCTTTGTTACCTTTAGGGCCCGTTTCCACTACAGGCTGAATCTGCAGAGTTTCCCCACAGGAAAATCGCACTGGAAAACTCTGCCATATGGGGATAATGCTGCCCCTGTCTGAATCGCTCACCATAGCGTTTCGGACGACATTGCAGCATTTTTCTGTGCATGGGGCAATGAATCCCATAGCCGCGCATGGCATGGCTCCCGGGATTCAGCTGCGTACTCGCTAAACAAGAAAGTGCAGCCATGCATCTCTCAGGGCGGCTAGTGGAAAGGGGCCCTAAACGCTCTCTCAAAACTCACTTGCTTCGGCAACCATACGCTCTACCATAGGCCCTTTGTCCTTTAAACCTAAGGCCAAGTTGACCTAAGTCCTACTGGATATCCTTGAACACACTGCCTCTAGGTCAGTGGCGTACCTAGGGCATTTGACACCTGGTGCTGGGTATTAAAAGACACCCCCCGCCATAAAAAAAACGCGACACGGCGGGTAATGCCAGGTGTAGGCTCCCTCCCCTAAAGTTGGCCTCAATATAGGTAGCTAACAAAAAATGGGTGTGGTTATAACCTGCGGCGCTAAGCGGGCGTGGCCATGACTGGATGAGGGTGGAGCTAACTAATTTAAAGTGAACCCAGGGTGAGAGTGATATGGTGGCTGCCATATTTATTTCCTTTTAAACAATAGGCAGCCCAGCTGATCTATTTAGCTGCAGTAGAACTGAATTACACCAGAAACAAGCATGCAGCTAATCTTGTCAGTTCTGACAATATTGTCAGAAACCCCTGACCTGCTGCATGCTTGTTCAGGGTCTGTGGTTGAAAGAATAAGAGGCAAAGGACCAGCATGGCAGCCAGGCAACTGGTATTGCTTAACAGGAGAGAAATATGGCAGCCTCAATATTATTCTCACCTCGAGACAGTGGGCCCAAGTTTTGGTGACCCTTTCCCCAGAAAATTCACATAATTGTGCAGGTTTTCTCAAGAAAATACACGTAATGTGAGCAGATTTGACCAGAAAACACGTTCAATCGTGTCGGCAGATTTGACCAAAAAACACGTGCAATCATGTCGGCAGCTTTGCCCAGAAAATACCTGCAATCATGTCGGCAGCTTTGCCCAGAAAATACGTGCAATCATGTCGGCAGCTTTGCCCAGAAAATACATGCAATCATGTGGAAGATTTGACCAGAAAATACATGCAATCATGTGGCCAACCTGGCCAGAAAACACTTCAATCATGTAGCAGACCTGGCCAGGACAGTTGATACAGAATAGCTAGTATAGTAGCCCCCAGTTTAGGTAATATAGCTGCCCCCAGTGTAGGTAATAGTTGCCCCCAGAGTAGCTAGTATAGTTGCCCCCAGTGTAGGTAGTATAGTTGCCCCCAGAGTAGGTAATATAGTTGCCCCCAGTGTAGGTAATATAGTTGCCCCCAGTGTAGGTAATATAGTTGCCCCCAGTGTAGGTAATGTAGTTGCCCCCAGAGTAGGTAATATAGTTGCCCCCAGAATAGCTAGTAAAGTTGCCCCCAGAATAGCTAGTAAAGTTGCCCCCGGTATGGGGGAAGCTTGGAAGGAGGGGTGGCAGGGAGGGGGGCCGGAGCCCCCACCTACCTCACCTAGGTCCCCTCCTTCTGGCGCTTCCCCCTTCTAATTAGCAGCAGCGGGCAGGAGCGGGCGGAGAGAACTTACCTGCTTCCTGGAGATGGCGCACACGTCATCCTCACGTGATGCTGGTCTCCGACTTCTCTGTCACTCACTGCGCTTCCGCCAATCAGGAAGCACCGTGGGCGGTGGAGAAGGCGGAGACCAGCGTCACGTGACGATGACGCTGTGCGCCATCGCCTGGAACGCAGGAAGGAGGTGAGTAAGTCCTCTCCGCCCGCTCCTGCCCGGTCTCTGCTACTAATTAGGAGGGGGAAGCGCCAGAAGGAGGGGACCCAGGTGAGGGAGGTGGGAGGTCCGGCCCCCCTCCCTGCCGCTTTCCCTGCCACCCCTCTATTCTGTGTTGCGTCCCCCCTCCTGTCCGGCACAGGCCTCTGTAGGAGGCCTTGATGACACCCCCTGGGGCGCCCGACACCCGGTGCGGGGCGCCCCATGCCGCCCTCTTGTAGGAACGCCACTGCTCTAGGTATCTTTATTGTATACAACCACACCTCTTGTTTTCCCTTATTCCTTTAGATTGTGTCATGTAATCCATTATACGTTTTATTCATCATGTTATTTTTGTCACTGTAATGCCCAATGCTGTATTTCATATTGATTCTGTATTTTCTACAAATCCTTTATTTTGTATAATAGTGTATTACCATTTGTCTGTATTATTATGTACCCCATGTTTGTTTCTTACTTTGTACAGCGACATGGAATATGTTGGCGCTTTATAAATCAATAATTATAACCAATCATCTGTCCAATACAAAGAAAACAATAATTGTTTATGTCTATTCCCCTCAAGAATGAGATGGTGTTTAAATTCCATTTTTAGGTTTATCCACATTTTTACCACCACTTTTGAAAGCGTGCAACTTTGGTAAACATTCGCATTGACAAACTTGTTTTTTTTTATTTACCAATAAACCATTTCCAGGAGTGTTCAGGAAAAGTTCATCCAGGTTACGTATGGTGAAAGTTGTGCTTGCTGCGTTTGTGTATTGCTCAAGGTATGTTCTCATAGACTTATGATGTTTGCTGCCTTCGTCACGCTCTGGCTGAAACATCGAAATCAAGCGTGTGTTTGTGTGTCCCGCGGCTGGATCCTCCTTTCAGGTTTCACATTTGTGTAGCAGATGGGAAATGAGTTAGTAGTTAGAGGAAGAAGGGAAAGCGAAAATAAGGAACAGTAAAAAAATAAATAGATAAATAAAATGTTAATGTTAAAAGGAAAAGAGAGACAGAAGGAAACTAGGGAGGTCCCTGGAAATCCCAACCTTGCCCCCCATCATCCAATCCTCTCAAGTTGGTACCCTCCAAAAATTATTCCTCTCATCCCTTGCCAGATCTCCAAACGCAATCCACATTGTCCACAGATGGATAAACACATCTATCTTATATTGAGCTGATAGGACTACTTTCTCCAGACTTGTAATACCCTTTATGGTATCTGTAAAGGGGCCCATACACCTAACAATTTTCCCGCCGATATACGGCAGATTCGATCACTGTGATAGAATCTGCTGTGAAATCGTTGCGCATACGATTGATTTCCGTCCGAAATCAATAGTTCCCGTCGATTCCCGTCGATTTTGCTTGATAGCCGGCAGGTCGGGAGTGCGTCGATAGCGACATTCAAATGCCCAACGACCGACACAATACAGCCGCAATACATTACCTGCTCCGCTGGCGCGAGTCCCCACAGTCACTGCTGCACGTTCTCCACGCTGGGCTCCGAGTCCGGCAGGCTTCACTTCTTCCTGTCCCGGCAGGAAGTATAAACAGTAGAGCACCCTCTACTGTTTAAACTTCCCTGGACAGAAAGAAGTGAAGCCAGCCAGACTGGAGACCAGCACGGAGAAGAAGACAGCGGAGACCGGGGGACACACGCCGGCCAGATCATGTAATGTATAGCTGGCAGGCAGGCGGCGGCAGCTCCACAGATTGTGATCGGTTTCAGGCTGAAATCGATTCACAATCTGTTTGCAGTAAAGGCAGCCATACAATCCCTCTCTGATCAGATTAGATCAGAGAGGGATCCATCTGTTGGTCGAATCTGATGGCAAATTGACCAGTGTATGGCCAAAGTTCACTTTTACCGGTAAAAACTCAATGCTTTTATTTTGGCTTGCCTTTTTGCTAGGGTTTATGTCAAACTTTATTTCAGCTTGAATTTTTTTTTTTTTTTTGTGATAATAAAACACAGTCGTTTAAGAAAAGTCGTTCAGCAAGAAACTGGTAGATAGAAATGTCTCAGTTTTAGGCCTCTTCTACACGGATAGAAAAGACAGGATAGAAGAAATGTCTTGCAATCACTAAGGGGCTGTACACACTGTTGCGCTTGTGCTGAGTTTTTAAAATCCAATGCGTTTTTTAACCGCAAGGTCTTTTGAAAAATCCTGAAAATCGTGAAGACCTGTACACACTGGTGCAATACGATTTTTCTATTTTCATGAAGGCTTTTGTGATTTAAAAATAGCGTGCGATTTTAAAAATGCAGCGCATGTGCAGCAGTGTGTACAGGTCCTAATGTATCAAACCCAGCATGTCTGAAAGGGAGTGCATCAGCAGGGTGAGAGGCATGACGCCCTCTATGTACTATGCAATACAGTCAGCAGCTGACACATCCCAAGTAGTACTTTATTGGTTCCATGTAAAAGCATTTGGCCAACGTTTCGGAGCCACATAGGGCCCCTTTATCAAGACAGAATTTGCTCACAGGCAGCAATCTGTCAGCCGCTTTTGCAGAGTCTCTTGTGAGGGATGTGGGAGTCAGGCTCCTCTGTACATTAGTGCTCGGTGATGTGTGTTTAGCTGACAGCCGCTTTGGAGATTGGCCATTTGCTTCTTTTGGCTTCTAAGAGCAGGAAAAAGATAAAAAGGGTCAATAGTTCATAGCTTTTAGCTCTGGCATGCTTCAATCAGTGTGTCATTGAGCAAAAACAATTAAACAGTTAAAACTTAAAAAGTAGATTTAAACATAAAGTAAAACTGTGGAATATCTTAAAAAATTATTTTTAGGAGAAGGAAGATAGATACAATTGTTTATTTAATTTGTTTATTTTCGCCTTGAGTGTCCTTTAACCTATTTTGGTTCCTGGACGTAGTTTCTACGTCCAGGAACCATGCGCGCTACCGCGCGCTCCCGCGGCCGATCGCGCGCGTGCACGCGCACTCCCGGCCACGGATTCGGTAGCCAGGGATTTAATGTATCGGGCTATGGTGCCTGATCATTGATTCCTCTCCCCCGCTGAAAAAGCGACAGCTTCTCTCGGAAGCTGCGCCTTTTCTGGCCGTTCCCTTCCCAATGCGTCACTGTAAGCGTATGTTACGCTTAGAGTGACATCATGTAAACAAACTCATGGCCGCCATCTTGTGGCCAAAAAGTAATACTACACCTGTAAAAAAAAAAATTTAAATTAACACACATTTACATTATAAATCTATTGTTTACCTCCCACCCTCCCAAAACTACCCAAATAAAATGTTTACTATAAAAAAAAAAAGCATTACAATTAAAAAAAAACATGTAAATATTTACCTAAGGGTCTAAACTTTTTAAATATCAATGTAAAGATGAAATATTTCTATTTTTTTTTATTTTAAACTTGTAAATAGTGATAGATACAAAACGGAAAAAATGCACCTTTATTTCCAAATAAAATATTGTCGCCATACATTTTGATAGGGACATAATTTTAACGGTGTAATAACCGGGACATATGGGCAAATACAATACGTGAGTTTTAATTATGGAGGCATGTATTATTTTAAAACTATAATGGCTGAAAACTGAGAAATAATGAATTCTTTCCGTTTTTTCTTATTCTTCCTGTTAAAATGCATTTACAGTAAAGTGGCTCTTAGCAAAATGTACCCCCCAAAGAAAGCCTAATTAGTGGCGGAAAAAACAAGATATAGATCAGTGCATTGTGATAAGTAGTGATAAAGTTATAGGCTAATGAATGGGAGGTGAACATTTCTCACGTGAAAACGACGGAACCTGAATGGGTTAAGTACCTGATTTTCCGCCCAACTTGTCGTCCGACTTGTCATTTGAACAATAAGTTGGACGTGTGTACATGCAGTTGAGCGACTGATAGCAGCTGGTTTTCCCGATCCGCTTCACGGATCAGTTGGACCAAACAACTGTAAGTTCCGTACATGTGTACAAATGACTTCCAGTCGTTTGTCCAACCAATAGACGTTCAAACATACAGCCATTTGATCAGTCATTTAATCTAGTCCATTGTTCAATCCAGTCCATTGTCCTTTATCAAGTTGATTAAACGACATGCAAATTAGGATATCAGTCGCTTTATTGGTCAGTGTGTACAGGAGGTCTGAACAACTTGTTGTTTGTACTTCAAGCCGTTCAAACGACCAGTTTAAATGACAATCAGGCATAAAGTTGGCCATGCACCTTTACAGGCAAACTGTATAAAAACTTTGCTTGAAAAACACAAAGGGTAAAAGGTCGAGAGCCCTTGCTGGTGTTGTAATTTCAGTACAAAAGTGTATCTTATATAATAAAAGAAATGTACTCACAAAGGTGGGTTACCACTACAGTTGGGCCGAACGGTTCGCCTGCGAACGGTTCCATGCGAACTTCCGTGGTTCGCGTTCGCGTCCCGCAGGAGAACCTTTGCGGAAGTTCGGTTCGCCCCATAATGCACCATGGAGGGTCAACTTTGACCCTCTACATCACAGTCAGCAGGCCCAGTGTAGCCAATTAGGCTACACTAGCCCCTGGAGCCACTCCCCCCTTATATAAGGCAGGCAGCGGCGGCCATTACGGTCACTCGTGTGCCTGCATTAGTGAGAGTAGGGCGAGCTGCTGCACACTCTCTCTCATAGGGAAAGATTCGTTAGGCTTAGCTTGTCCCTGGCTGCATACCTGTACTGTGAACCCACCACTGCATACCTGTACTGTGAACCCACCACTGCATACCTGTTCAGTGAACCCACCACTGCATACCTGTACTGTGAACCCACCACTGCATACCTGTTCTGTGAACCCGCCACTGTATACCTGTTCTGTGAACCCACCACTGCATACCTGTTCAGTGAACCCACCACTGCATACCTGTTCTGTGAACCCGCCACTGCATACCTGTTCTGTGAACCCGCCACTGCATACCTGTTCTGTGAACCCACCACTGCATACCTGTTCTGTGAACCCACCACTGCATACCTGTACTGTGAACCCACCACTGCATACCTGTTCAGTGAACCCGCCACTGCATACCTGTACTGTGAACCCACCACTGCATACCTGTTCAGTGAACCCACCACTGCATACCTGTTCTGTGAACCCACCACTGCATACCTGTTCTGTGAACCCACCACTGCATACCTGTTCAGTGAACCCGCCACTGCATACCTGTTCAGTGAACCCACCACTGCATACCTGTTCTGTGAACCCGCCACTGCATACCTGCTCTGTGAACCCACCACTGCATACCTGTACTGTGAACCCACCACTGCATACCTGTTCAGTGAACCCACCACTGCATACCTGTTCAGTGAACCCGCCACTGCATACCTGTTCAGTGAACCCGCCACTGCATACCTGTTCTGTGAACCCGCCACTGCATACCTGCTCTGTGAACCCACCACTGCATACCTGTACTGTGAACCCACCACTGCATACCTGTTCAGTGAACCCACCACTGCATACCTGTTCTGTGAACCCACCACTGCATACCTGTACTGTGAACCCACCACTGCATACCTGTTCTGTGAACCCACCACTGCATACCTGTACTGTGAACCCACCACTGCATACCTGTTCTGTGAACCCACCACTGCATACCTGTACTGTGAACCCACCACTGCATACCTGTTCAGTGAACCTGCCACTGCATACCTGTACTGTTCAGTGGACCCGCCACTGTATACCTGTTCTGTTCAGTGAACCCGCCACTGCATACCTGTTCTGTTCAGTGAACCCGCCACTGTATACCTGTTCTGTTCAGTGAACCCGCCACTGCATACCTGTTTTGTTCAGTGAACCCGCCACTGTATACCTGTTCTGTTCAGTGAACCCGCCACTGCATACCTGTTCTGTTCAGTGAACCCGCCACTGCATACCTGTTCTGTTCAGTGAACCCGCCACTGCATACCTGTTCTGTTCAGTGAACCCGGCACTGCATACCTGTTCTGTTCAGTGAACAGTTTGGTGTGTCAGTGTGAAGCAGTACCTTAATTACACTACCTGATTGATGTATACACATGCAAGATGTTTTAAAGCACTTTAGGCCTGTCATTTAGCATTCAATATGATTTCTGCCCTTAAAACGCTGCTTTGCGTCAAATCCAGATTTTTCCCGGGGACTTTTGGCGTGTATCCCACTCCGCCATGCCCCCCTCCAGGTGTTAGACCCCTTTAAACATCTTTTCCATCACTTTTGTGGCCTGCATAATTTTTTTTTTTTCAAAGTTCGCATCCCCATTGAAGTCTATTGCGGTTCGCGAACTTTAACGCGAACCGAACGTTCCGCGAAAGTTCGCGAACTCGGTTCGCGAACCTAAAATCGGAGGTTCGGCCCAACTCTAGTTACCACTAAGGCAACCACTGTATTGGCAGATGGGGAGATTAAACCTTACCTGACCCCACTCGGGTTAAAAGTGGCTCCCTGCAGACAGGAAACGGTAGGAGGTTACACCCCTCCACCAAGGGTGGACTAGGAATACTGGATTAGTATTTAAAGAGAATCTGTACTCTAAAATTCTTACAATAAAAAGCATACCATTCTATTCATTATGTTCTCCTGGGCCCCTCTGTGCTGTTTCTGCCACTCCCTGCTGCAATCCTGGCTTGTGTACAAACAAAAGACATGGCTGCTAACCAGAGTGTGATTGTAACGAAAAAACCGTAACGCCGGATAGATTGCGGAAATATGGTCACATCCAATCCTGCAAGCGGACTTTCCAACGCGGGATGCGGAAATTCGTCCGCTTCCGCTGTGCAAACCCGTCCGAGCACTCTGCTCCAAACTCACCAGCATGCTGCTCACCAGGGCTTTTCCATCTAGGGGGCGGGCGCGCCTGACAGACACGCCTTTATACTCTTAGGAAGCGTGTCAGCTGACCTGGAGATCAGCTGACATTTTAGCCTGCTCTGATTGGTTGCTGCCTGGGGTGGAGACTTCTCTCCCAGGCAGTATATAAGGAAGTGCTTTTCAGTCACACTTCGTCTGTGTTTGCGATACCCTGTGTCAGCACTCAGACCTAGTCAGCCTTGTCTCTGATATTGTGTTATATATTGGTTTATCGCCAATATATACACATATATTACTGTTTGATTTATCGTGTATGATTCTGTGCCTGTCTTGACTACTCTTCTGCTTCCTGATTCTGTACTTCGCCAGCCCGTACCGTTATCGACTATTGGCTTGGTTTCCGACTATTCTCTTGTCTCACGTTTCTGTACTGCTGCCGCCTGATCTGTTGCCGAACCTCAGTTTGTCTGACCTTTCTCCCTTCAGTGGAACGTCTCCCACTGTAGGGTTCTATCAGAGGCTTGCCTCTTTGAGACGACCGCCACTAACAAACCCTTGCTGCTAGAGGCTGAGACTCCTCCACTCCGTCCTTTGGAGGATCTCACACACGGGGTTCCCATTCAGAGGTAACCACACCTCTGAGGAATTACTGTGTGGTGGATATTTCCACAGACTTGAATTTACGCTGTATATTATTATTGTTGTCTGCTGTTCCAGCTTGCTGGAGGTTGTATCTCTGTGCCCTATAGAGATACTCTATTGTACCAAGCACCCTTTTGCGTACGATTGTATCGCGTCACGCTATACTTGCATTATTGGTGATTCTGCAGATCACCATATAATCAGGTATAGCATCTGTATTATTGGTGATACTGCAGATCACCAATAATCAGAATAGCGGTGCTTGCTGACACCAATCGTTACAGTGATAGGTGGAGAGGAGCTCAGTCTGTGACTCACACAGAGCCTGCAGGGGGCGTGGAGAGGGTGTGTTTAATAATAATAATAATGGCAGTATTTGTATAGCGCCTTTCTCCTGTCGGACTCAAAGCGCTTGCGAGGCAGCCACTAGAGCGCACTCAGTAGGCAGTAGCAGTGTTAAGGAGACTTGCCCAAGAAACTCCTTACTGAATAGGTGCTGGCTTACTGAACAGGCAGAGCCGAGATTTGAACCCAGGTCTCCTGTGTCAGAGGCAGAGCCCTTAACCATTACACTATCCAGCCATTAGCTTCTATCCTATCACAAGCAGACAAGCACATTCCAGCCTGAGTGCTTGAGCCCGGAAAAGCCATCAGAGAAAAGATGATTAGATTAGATAACAGATAATACAGCCACTGTGCAACTAGGAAAGGCTGCAGTAAGACAGAGCACATTAGAACAGGTATAGGAACTTATAGGATAAAAGAAATAAGGCTGAAAATTTTGTTACAGAGTCTCTTTAAACAGAGGCGCCAACATAGAGTAAAATATTTAAAAACAGTTTAAGAAGGGAGGTAGAGATGTTGTGATGGGCTTTCCTCCCCAAATAGGCTCAGAACAGTCAATTATAAGCAAAAAAAATCACTTTGTTCGTAATTTCAAAAATACAACACGTTTCACGGGCGTATGCCCGCTTCATCAGGCTATAACAGGAGCAACTTGAAGGATCAAAATAAACCAGCTAAGAAATCATTTAATGTATAGTATCCATGTCACATAATGTATGTAAACTTTATGCAGCTTGGAAATGGGTTAATCCAACAATCCTGACTTTTTAATGTCAATTTTACACAAATGCGTATTTTTCCTTTATATTTGCGCGCAGTCTCTTCCTTCCTTTATTGTTCGCTTCAGATCCAGCAGAATAAATTCCCGGGCGAGGGGAATCGCATTACGTTCCATACTGGGGACCCACATTATGACATATGGGCAGAAGGGATCGAATGTAATTTTTATATATAAATATATGAATGCAGCTCTTTTTTGACAGTGATGTAGGAGATAATTATATCACGTCGGTGCCTCTGGATAGCTCAGATATTAGCTTTTCTTGGAATAATAATGTACGTTATTACCTGCATAGGTTCTGCGTGGAACGGCGCGTTGATGACATTTAACCTGTTGTGACGAGGAAGAATCCAAATGCATTGGAGGGTTCAGCTTATCAAACCGGGAGCTCAACTCCATTAACCAATCAAATGTCACCCCTTAAGCTTAAAGCACAACTATTGAGAAAAATGTTAAACTTTAACATACATGTAAACATATACAAATAAGAAGTATGTTTCTTCCAGAGTAAAATGAGCCATAAATTAAATTTCTCCTATGTTGCTGTCACCTACAGTAGGTAGTAGAAATCTGACAGAACCGACAGGTTTTGGACTAGTCCATCTCCTCGTAGGAGATTCTCAGTATTTCATTTATTCTTTACAAAAGCAGTCCCTGGAAAGGATCTACAGTATACAAAGATACAGGCTGCCCCTCTACCTGTTTGCACACTATTCTGGCAGATGGAATGAGTAACTGCCATTCACTAAGTGCTTTTGAAATGAAAGAAAACTCTGAGAATCCCCCATGAGAAGATGTGCTAATCCAAAACATGTCAGCTCTGTCAGATTTCAACTACCTACTGTAAATGCCAGCAACATAGGAGAAAATAAATTTACAAGCACATTTTACTATTTTACTTTTTATTTATGTATTTCAAATTTTTTTATTTGTTTGCAACAGTGGTCCTTTAACCACTTAAGCCTATCTGGATAAATATGTTTGTCCAGATAGGCTGTGCCGCTGTCAGTGTGCTGTGCATGCGATTGCGCGTGCTCCCGCCGCCCGCCATTAGCCCCCTGATCAATGAATGGGAATATACTTCCCTTTCATCAATCCATATCCCACGCAGAAAAACCGACGATCTCTTATCAGAGACCACTGTATTTCTGCAAAAAAAAAAAAAATCCCTGTCCTCTTTCTACTTCCTGGAAGTGTGATCGTACGCTTCCAGGACTTTTTGGACTGTGGCCATCTTGTGGCCAAATAGTAAACTACACCCACATATATTTTTTAATAAATAAATACATTTTATTACATTTAAAAATTAGCGGTTTGCTTCCCACACCAAACATTACTGTAACGAATGTGGAATCGTCTCCATGGTCAGCGCACCAGACGTGCGCTGACGCGGCGGATTTCCTCCACAAGCGTATAATTGAGGACACCCAGGCTAGGTGCTATGCACCCGCAGAGGGCAATTCCCACCGACAGATGGCGCTGTGGAGTGCAGGCGAACACAGCCGCTGCACAGCCACAGATGCCAAATGGGAATTGTACAGATCCAGGACAAGGTACAATCAGGCAGGGGCTGGATAGCCCACAGGGAACAGAGCAAAGGGACAGAACCAATGTGTGCCCACCAAACTAGTCGCCATCCAGCAACGGCGAACACACAACCGCGGAAGCGAAGTAGGAAACGCAATCGCAAGAATGGCGATTGCCAATAGCGACACAAGATTGAGCAGGACAGAGCACCAGGGTAGCAAAGGCACAGCAAATCATACAAAGAGAAAGATAAGGAAAATAACAAACACTAGCTGAACGCGAACACCGCACTCATTCACAACAGTGCACGCGTTCGTGCGCGGTCTCCGAGTGTTACGCACAACAGAGACAAGCACGCCTAACTAACCAAAGACAGACAAACACGAAACAGAGAACGCGAGCGCTTGCTTAACGGTTACCTCACCGAGCCTACAGCAAGCGTTCGTATCAGACAAGACAAACAAACGTGAAACAGGAACTAGGCAGAAAGGATCCACCGCTCTTCCGTCAGAGCAAGTGTGATCCAAGCAGAAACACAGATCAGAAGTATCCACAGCACTAGCTCAAGGTGAGTGCGATCCAGGTAGACAGAACAGAAGGATCCACAGCACTAGCGCAAGGCGAGTGCGATCCAGGGAAGACAGAACAGAAGGATCCACAGCACTAGCGCAAGGCGAGTGCGATCCAGGGAGACAGATCAGAAGGATCCACAGCACTAGCGCAAGGCGAGTGCGATCCAGGGAAGACAGATCAGAAGGGGCTACCAGTAACAACCGCTATTCCGGTTAGCACCCAGACACACAGAACGACTTCCTATCGACAACCGCTGGGACAGGACAGTCGCAACAGACAAACAAACAGATAAGCAATCCTAATGGCACTAAAGAAACTGCCTAGTGCAGTCCCCAGAATTACTCTAAGATAACTTCAACAAGAAGTAGCATGACTGACACTCTCTAGGAGTGTTTACTACAAACCCTGAAGGAATGACCAGCAAAGGACTGTGGGTAATCCCAACCTTTATACTGCCAGTCATCACAGGAGGCAGGTAGGGGATTTGCATAACGAATGTATGCAAATTCCCCAGCAGCAAGCTGCAATACTGACAAAAAGTCTCTCTTAAAGAGACCTGCAGAATGCAGACCTGAACAGTGGTCAAAAAGCTGCCTGTCTGCACAGGCAGCTGATCAGATTCTCACAATTACCCAAATAAAAATTTTAATAAAAAAAAAATACAATTAAAAAAAACACAAAAAAAAACAACCTAAATAGTTACCTAAGGGTCTGAACTTTTTAAATATGCTTGTCAAGAGAGTATGTTAATATAATTTTTTTAATTATAGGCTTGTAAATAGTGATGGACGCAAATTGAAAAAATGCACCTTTATTTCCAAATAAAATATTGGCACCATACATTGTGATAGGGACATCATTTAAATGGTGTAATAACCGGGACAAATGTGCAAATAAAATACATGGGTTAGATTACAGTAGCATGTATTAATGTAAGACTATAATGGCCAAAAACTGAGAAATAATGAATTTTTTCCATTTATTTCTTAATTCTCCTGTTAAAATGGATTTAGAATAAAATAATTCTTAGCAAAATGTACCACCCAAAGAAAGCCAAAATGGTGGTGGAAAAAACAAGATATAGATCAGTTCATTGTGATAAGTAGTGATAAAGTTATTGGTGAATGAATGGGAGGTGAAAGTTGCTCGGATGCAAAAAATGGACAACCCTGTGGGCTTAAGTGGTTAATGGACAACTATCCCAGAAAATAGTAACATTTAAAATACACACATCTACAATATACATTTCTCCCAGAGTAAAATGCACTGTACATGATCTTTATTCTTATGCTGCTGTCACTTACAGAAGGTAGTAAAAAGCTGACCGATCTGACAGATTTTGGTCAAGTCCATCTTCTGATAGGAGATTCTCAGTATTAATTCATTCATACTTTACAAAAGCATTCCCTGGAAAATATCGTATACAAATACGTCACCCAGCCTCCCTACTAATTTCCACAGAATTTTGGCAGTTGGACTGAGCAACTGCTGCTTTTGTAAATAAAAAAAAATACCTAAGAAACATCAAGAGGAGATGGACTAGTCTGAAACCTGTCAGATGTTCACAACCCTTCTGTAAGTGACAGCGATATTGGAAAAAGGGTAATTTACAGAGCATTTTACTCTAGGAGAAATCCCCATTTATATTTTAAATGTAACAATTTTCAATGATAGCCCTTCTTTTAACCGGTTCAGCGCCGCAGTGCCGAAAATCTTATGCATCCGAGCAACGTTCACCTCCCATTCATTCGCCTATAACTTTATTGCTACTTATCACAATGAATTGATCTATATCTTGTTTTTTCCGCCACTAATTAGGCTTTCTTTGGGTACTACATTTTGCTAAGAATTATTTTTTTCTAAATCCATTTTAACAGGAAGATTAAGAAAGAAATGAAAAAAATTCATTATTTCTCAGTTTTTGGCCAATATAGTTTGAAATTAATATACGCTACCGTAATTAAAACCCATGTATTTTATTTGCCCATCTGTCCCGTTAATTACACCATTTAAACGATGTCCCTATCACAATTTATGGTGCCGATATTTCATTTAGAAATAAAGGTGCATTTTTTCAATTTGCGTCCATCACTATTTATAAGCTTATAATTTGAAATAATATAATAACATACTCTCTTGACATGTATATTTAAAAAGTTTAGACCCTTGGGTAACTATTTATGTTGTTTTTTTTTTTTTTTAATTGTACTTTTTTTTTTTTTTTTTAATAAAAAATGTATGTGGGTAATTTTTGGTGTGGGAGGGAAACTGCTTATTTTACATGTAAAATAAGCAAATTCTTTAATTAAAAATGTATGTGGGTGCTGTTTACTATTTGGCCACAAGATGGCCACAGTTAGAAAAGTCCTGGATGCGAACGATCTCGCATCCAGGAACCAAAATTCAGAGGAGTTGTTTCCTGGGGGCAGAAATACCACGCTCTCTGGAGAGAAAGCGTCGGTATTTCTGCGGGGAAGTTAGATCGGTGAATGGGAATTATATTCCCATTCACTGATCGGGGGGCTAGCGGCGGGCGTGCGCCCGATCGCGCGCACCACGCATTGAAAGCAGCAGTGCCTTTCTGGACGAGAAAGCTTGTCCAGAAAGGCCGAACTGGTTAAGCTGTATTGTCAGCCACAAAATCAAATTCCACTGCCCTGTGTTTATTATGCAGCCTGAAACCTGACCCTGCATTGCAAGCATTCCAATATAATCAGAAATGTGTCTGCTGTAATAAATCATACCTCAGTCAGCCTGGCTCTATTTGGTACATTGCAGACAGTGTAAAGCTGAAATACGATCTAAGTTGTGCTTCCATACAGAGCAAGCTAGCTTTGACAGAGCAGTTTCTAGGAGGAAAAAAAAGTAAGGGAGGAAATGACATCGGGCTTGGCTTCAGTCAGATGGAATCAAAATGGCAAATGCCTGAAACAGAATTCTCTTTATTTACTACATAAAATTCACTGAAATCAAAATGTGGACAGTACAGAATACATGTGTTATGTAAGTGCATCAAGTATAGTTATATATGTGTTTTTTTCCTGGCATAGTATGGCTGACCTGCTGCTGTAAGCTAGATCTCTGAATGGCTTGTGTGGGTATTAATCCCACCTCTGGGCCAGCTACTTATTCATTGCATCCTTTCTCTGTATAACCCATGTAGCTGGGCTGACTGACTGCTGGTGCATTAGAGTCCAGGCACAATGCTAATGAAATGTTATTGATTAACTCAGAGCGAATGCTCCCAAGAGCTGCATAAACTATAATCTGCAAGCTTTGGAAAGCAATGATTGTACACATGTCGGCATTTCTCATCAGGGCCATCAATAGGCCATCCCGAGACACCGTGCCTAAAATAGCCCCCCATGGCCATATACGCATCATTTTTTATTGGCAGATTCAATCACTCTGATCAAATCTGCTGATTATCTTTGCTTTGCAGCTTCAAATGGACCAATCAAATCCTGCAGGGGTTAAAAGTGATAGGTCAGTTTTCAAGGTGCGTAAATCTGCCTTCAGAATTTGCATAAATCTACATCAACCCAGATTTATTTGCATTACATTCCTCAATTCACTAAGCAGTTTAGACTAGTCTACTGGTGGTTTTTAGTCTACTGGTAGTTTGGTCAGTTGCATCAAAGGGGAATGTACTATTACCAAATGTTTTAGACCTGTTTTTAGACCTGGTCTAAACCATTTGGCATCTAAAATACCTCACAGAATTACTTTACCGACAGAAATAAGCTGGTCTAATCTGTGTCAGAGAAAGTGGGTGTGGTTACTCCCTGTTTGCCTTTGTGAATTGTGTAATTACTGAATGTTAGACCAGGTCTAAAAACAGGTCTAAAACATTACACCAAACCATCAGTAGACTAAAAATCATCTGTAGACTAGTCTAAACTGCTTAATTGAGGCCATTGACACTATCTACTGTTGAACTACTGAACTTTTTATCTGTTACCTGCACTGACAAACGTTTTACTCAGTCATGCAGGAGTTTTATGACTTTTAATTAATTAATGGGCTTGATTAACAAAGCGGTGCTAACCTACTTAGCACGTCTAAAGTCTTTAGGCGTGCTAACCAGGGTGCTAAGTAGGTTAGCACCGGATTTATCAATCAGATCGCGCGCAAAACGTTTGCGCGCGCAAAGTCCTATGTGCGCTCAAAGTCCCATAATCTTTAATGGGAACTTTGCGCGGTGTGCCCCGCGCTCTGTGCAGTGCACGTGTAAAGTTTTACGCGCATAAAGTTTTGCGCGCGAAAAGCTCGTTTAGACGTGCTAAGGGGTTTTCACAGGCGTGCTAACAGTTAGCACCGCTTTGTGAATCAAGCCCTTAGTGTTCAGACCTCTGGAGAACCTCTAATTTAGAATTAGTTTTGAATCTGAACATTAAAGAGACTTTAAAAGGGCTTTAAAATGAAAATCAGCACTTAGCTGGGGTTTCCTCCAGCCCCTCGTAGCCCGCAAGGTCCCTAAGTGTCCTCCAAGTCCCCTTCATGGTCGTGCTGGCGGCCCCATTAGTCTAGCCAAAGTTGTGTGAAGCTGAGCACGCCTGGCCCATCTGCGCAATCACGTGTGCGCCCCCTGAAACCTCCTGTGCATGCGCGGTTCTTGAAAGACTGAATTGCACATGCGCAGGAGGCTTATGGTGACGCATGCATGATTGAGCTGGGTGTGCGGACGAACCACGCATGCACAGTTGTGCATGGCTTCAGCTGAAGTCGCCAGGCTAACATGGCTGCCAGCAGGACCACAGAGGAGCATGCCGGGGGACCTCGTGGACTACGGAGGGCTGGAGAAAGCCCCCAGGTAAGTGCAGATTTCATTTTAAAGCCCTGCCCTGGTCCCTTTAACCCATACACATATAAAAAAGAATTGTGGAGTCTTATTTCCTGTATTTTGTTCTACAAACAGCAGAGAAGCTGAGTGGGGGGATATCAGACAGCTGGATTTCAGTTGGGGAACTTGTCTATACTGAGTTTTCACCAGAAGTTTCCAACCTGAAATGAACAGTTCAATGGACCGGAACTATAAATAACACAAGACTTAATTTTGGTGAATGAATTCCTTACAGAAGGCTATCTTCCAGCATTGTTCCTCATGACCACTCATTATTTATATAGTCACGTCTCTCGTCTCTAATAATAGTGAGGAATAATGAGCTAGATAAAGTGCCACAGTCATTTTTCTTCAAGTTTCCTTGATAACTTAAGGAACGTGAATGATAATTATCAGGCCGGGGCAGAGGAGCTAAAATAAGAATGACAACATGCTCTGAACGGGCTGATGAGTTCGTAGCTCGAAGACTTTCAGCCCCGGAGCATAAAACTGAGATAGGATCCCCATCTACCATTCAGAACCCCCAAAGCATAGTCACTAGTGATGGGCGAACAGTGTTCGCCACTGTTCGGGTTCGCCCGGATTTTGGCCTGACGGGTTCGGTTCGCGATGATGCGTACAAGGGTACGTGTCATCATGTAGATGACGCGTACCCTCGTTCGTGTCATCACGGTACTTCTGCGCTCTCTTGACGCAACTTCAAATGTAAACAGGAAGTGCGTCAAGAGAGGGCGGAAGTGCCATATGGTACTAGCGCCTAGCATCTCTGGCTGCCCGCTTCCTGCCCTCCTCCTCCTCAGGTACTTTTGGGGGGCTTAAATTTAACGTTATAGGGTACCGGCAAAAGGGAGAGCTTAGCGGTGAGGGGTGGGGGGCATTTACGACACCCCCCCGCGCTCGGGGCATGCTCTCCCTTTATGCTGGGACCCTATAGGGGCCCCAAAGGGACATGTTCGGGTTGGGTTCGGGGTTCGGCCCGAACATGCCGAACATCGGGGGCATGTTCAGCCGAACCACCCCGAACCCGAACATCTGGATGTTCGCCCATCACTAATAGTCACACCTGCCTGCAACACAATGCATGATGGGAGGTCTGGACAACCTATGGCCAGCACACTGGCTGAGTGGGTAACACTTTCATGTAGTTGCAGCAGTGGCGGCTCCAGTGTCACATTTTGGCTGGTGGGGCCCATTTTGGGTGATCAAAATCGATTTTTGTATAGCAAGCTTTAGATATTTTTTGCCTAACTCAGGTGAGAAAATTGGCGACTAGGCTTGTTTGATGGCATGCACTTAACGACCGCCTAACGCTGATAGGCGGCGGCAGGTCGCAAGTGGTTTTACATGTCAGTTCATGGAGGGTGTCTCCGTGAACAGCCTGCGAGCCTCCGATCACGGCTCACAGGCTAATTGTAAACACGCAGGGAAGAAATCCCCTGTGTTTACATCATACGGCGCTGCTGCGCAGCAGCGGCGTAAAGGAGATCGGCAATCCCCGGCCTCTGATTGGCCGGGGATCGCCAGCATCTGATAGGCTGAAGCCTATCAGAGGCGGTGCAGGACGGATCGCCATCCTGTGCCGCCCAGAGAGAGGAGGGGAGGGAGGGAAAGAGAGGGAGGCTGGGAATCGCTGCGGAGTGGGGCTTTGAGGAGCCCCCCCGTTAAACACATACAGCCGGCGGCGATTAGATCCCCCCAGCAGGACATCCCCCTAGTGGAGAAAAAAGAGGGGAAGTCTGATCGCCCTGTGTGCCTGCTGATCTGTGCTGTGGGCTGGAGAGCAAATGCAGCACACATTTCTGAAATATAGCCCGGTCCTTAAGTGGTTAACCTTTATTTGCTAGCTAGCTGCTCCTGTGTGGACAGATCACAGACAAATCATTCCAGCCCCAGCCTCACGACTCTGCAAGCAAGAGGAGGGGGAAGAGGCAGGAGAGTGATAAACACTGTTTGTGTAATTCCTTATGTTATTAGCTAAGCATTGCTGGAGACTAAGCTCTAGTTTATTGGCTAATTAAAAAAAAAACCAGTAAGTTATCAGCTTGTAAGCCTTCTTCAGACTCTATTCCTGGTGACTGACAATGTTACATAGTTACATAGTTATTTTGGTTGAAAAAAGACATACGTCCATCGAGTTCAACCAGTACAAAGTACAACTCCAGCCCGTCCCCCACATACCCCTGTTGATCCAGAGGAAGGCGAAAAAACCCCCACCAGGCATGGTCCAATTAGCCCCAAATGGGAAAAATTCCTTCCTGACTCCAGATGGCAATCAGATAAAATCCCTGGATCAACATCATTAGGCATAACCTAGTAATTGTAGCCATGGATGTCTTTCAACGCAAGGAAAGCATCTAAGCCCCCTTTAAATGCAGGTATAGAGTTTGCCATAACGACTTCCTGTGGCAATGCATTCCACATCTTAACCACTCTTACTGTAAAGAACCCTTTCCTAAATAAATGACTAAAACGTTTTTCCTCCATGCGCAGCTCATGTCCTCTAGTCCTTTGAGAAGGCCTAGGGACAAAAAGCTCATCCGCCAAGCTATTATATTGCCCTCTAATGTATTTATACATGTTAATTAGATCTCCTCTAAGGCGTCTTTTCTCTAGACTAAATAAACCCAGTTTATCTAACCTTTCTTGGTAAGCGAGACCTTCCATCCCACGTATCAATTTTGTAGCTCGTCTCTGCACCTGCTCTAAAACTGCAATATCTTTTTTGTAATGTGGTGCCCAGAACTGAATTCCATATTCCAGATGTGGCCTTACTAGAGAGTTAAACAGGGGCAATATTATGCTAGCATCTCGAGTTTTTATTTCCCTTTTAATGCATCCCAAAATTTTGTTCGCTTTAGCTGCAGCGGCTTGGCATTGAGTACGATTATTTAACTTGTTGTCGATGAGTACTCCTAAGTCCTTCTCCAAGTTTGATGTTCCCAACTGTATCCCATTTATTTTGTATGGTGCTAGACCATTGGTACGACCAAAATGCATGACTTTACATTTGTCAACATTGAATTTCATCTGCCATGTATGTGCCCATATAGCCATCCTATCCAGATCCTGTTGCAATATGACACTATCTTCCTGAGAGTTGATGATTCTGCACAATTTTGTATCATCTGCAAAAATAGCAACATTGCTCACTACTGCATCTACTAGGTCATTAATAAATAAATTGAAGAGCACTGGACCCAGTACAGACCCCTGTGGGACCCCACTGCTAACAGTCTCCCATTTTGAGTACGATCCATTGACCACAACTCTTTGTTTTCTGTCCATTAGCCAGTTCCCTATCCATGCACATGTATGTTAGAACATATAATCAGAAGGAGGTATGGAGATGTATTTTGCAGATATAAGTATGATCCAGGTACATTAATTACAAGGGATCTTGCAAGGATTGTGAAGTATTTATGGCAAACAGATAAGACCCTTGGTTCACTTAGTGCCTACATAGACTGAGGCTGACATGGATAGTTTTTACAGACCCCATCCTGTTTACTGTACGCTGCTGGAGCCTGGAAATAATTACAGTATGTTATTGAGCAGGGGGGTACTCGTGGGGGGGCACAGTGATTACCAGAGGGGGCCGTACCAGCGCATGCATGGACACGAGTGCTTCGGAATCCTTCTGAAATGTTATGGGAGGCAGAAAATTTGGACAGGGAATAGCGCTGGAATGAGGACACTGAGATTGGACCAGGAAGGCTTAATGAGATTCAGGCCTTCTCTCTCGATGGCTGAGTATATGACTTCTATTAAATTTTCTTATTCACTTCAGTAATGCGTTAATAAATCAGGTCTTCTATCTCTAGAGCTAAATTAGACAATGACACTTTTAATTTAATTCTGCATAGTAGTAGTAGGGCTGGTGTTGTCAATGAGGCGGAGGGGGCAATTTCCCCAGGGCCTCAACCAGTCCAGGGCCCCCCCCCACCATTCACCCCAGGTGGCTTCCCCCTGACTACTCCCTGTGGCCCCTGCATATTCAGTAGTTCAGCTGCCTTGAAATCTCTCACCTGTCCCGGTGGCAGCTCTGTCCTGATCTCCGTCATAAGCCGTGCTGCCTGCCCCTTCTCCATCTGGCGCATGCTATGTGTAAATATCATGTGCTGGCAAAAAGAAGGGCCAGGCAGCGTGGCTGAAGACGAAGATCAGGACAGAGCTGCCACAGGGACAGGTGAGAGATTTCAAGGCAGCTGAACTACTGAACATGCAGGGGCCATGGGAGCAATTATGGCAGGACCACTTGGGGGTGGGGGGTCTGGCAGCACGGGGGCCCGGGAGTTGACTTTCTTGGTGGGTTAGGGGGCCCCCAAGTTACTTTTGCCAAGGGGACCCATGTGGCTTAAACCGGTCCTGCAGGTAGTCGCTGATTTAAGAACACCCGACTTATCAACAACTGGACGTAAATTTGATTCCGTGGGAACAAGTGAAAAACATTTTTTTCACAAAGACCTGATAGTTGTTGAGGAAAAAGAAACGATAGTTATTAAACCAGTAAAATGACATTTTGCTGTACAGTATACTGACGGCACAGGGGAACCAAGGTGACATAGTGCGGGGGGGGCGGGGAGGGTCAGAGATGACGCAGTGGAGGGACAGAGAGGGACACTGAAGGCAAGCGTGGAACAGAGGTGGCAGAGGCGGACACTGGATGCACGGGGTGGGGGGCGTAGATGGGGTACAGGGGACAGAGATGGCAAAGAGTTTTGACAGATCCAGGTTAAGAACTAACCTTTCATTACAGAGACTACCTGTACATTATTCCTGTTTTTGTCATTGTTGCTGTTATTATTATTACAAGTTATGAACCCCTACATAACTGGAGCTAGAGAACATTGCCTCCATTTCAGCCATAGTGGGCATGCGCGGGGCTGTAACTGCAACCCACGCACGCGCACCAGTGGTCTCAAGCCACGCTCGTACTCACGTTCACAACCTGTGGCTCTGTGCAGGTGCCCTATGGCTGACACGGACGTAGCCAATGGACGCAAATACCCAGCTACTTAATTAGGTAGAATAAAGCACCATCATCTCCCATGCCACCGTTACAAAACGCGATCACAGTAACGCATGGTTCGAGAGAAATGTAATTACTCTAATGAACAGCACAACTTGCAGAATAAGGTAATTTATTTACCATATATATTTTTACTGTGCCTTGCATTTTCCCAGTTTGTAAAGTTATTTGTTTAGCTAGTCAGGTATATTTTCTTTATAAAAGCATCTCTGTTTTATTCGTGTCATTTAATAAGTGCTTGTATACATATTAGTATGCCTAATACTGTTTAATAAATGAAAATTACACTTACCCCTTGAGGGTCATTTCTTTTTTCATTGAATAGAGTTTTATTTAAAATTTGCAGCCATTGTTAAAGCAAATCGGAAGAGACAGTAAAAAAAAAGTTAGATACCGATGTGGAGGGAAAGGTCTGGATCCCACAGAGTCTCTCTCCGTGTCCTCGATTTGCCGCTGTCACCGTGCAAATTCCACGCCTTTGGGACGCCTCTGAAGACTTCAGAAGCAGGGATGGCCTTAGGTTTCACGGCGCCCTGAGCGTAGCCAGATTTTGCTGCCCCCCCATTCATCCTTTTCGCACGCGTGCGCCTATGTGCAAGATCCTCTTTAGTGTATATAGGCAGATCCCCCTTTTTAGTGTAGGTAGCTAGGCAGATAAATAGTGTATATTATACAAGCAGATCTCCTTTAGCATATATAGACCACCCCCCACTTCCCCAACCGGGAGGCAGTTGGGGAACCTTACTTTTCTGCTTGTAGCTGGGGACAGAAGCTGCCCAGGTAACAGGAGTGACAAGCAGGTCTCTCTCTGATTAGTGCGCAGCGCAGACATCACCTGTGAGCGAGGGGCGTGGCTACTGGTACGCACACACAGACTCAGCAAGAGGCAGCAGCAGATTCCTGGAGTCTTCGCCCCATCACCTACAGCGGCACCAGGGGGCGGAACTACCACTCGCAGCAGCCACAGGCAGACCTGAAGCCTGCAGCCAGCAGGTACAAATGCAGCCAGGGCCAGTTGAATGCACATCACGTGCCCCCCGGAAGCCGGCGCCCTGCCGGCCATGTTCAGAAGCACTTGTGTCCCTGAGCACTTACAAAGATGGGCGTGTCCGTATTGCGCATGCATGGATCCATTACATTTTTGGAAGGTCTCGGGGACGCGAGTACGTCCAAAGCCTTCAAGATGAGTTCCAAAAAGTTGTATAACTTCAAAATTCATAGTTGAAGAGAATACAACGTATTCCCTGATGCAATGTAACAATCTTACCTTCCTGCGACGAATTCCGCGGCGTCTCCGGTGGTACTCGCTCACGTAGTGGGACTTCCACTCTGCCGTCCTCCAGTGACAGCCCCAGCACCCCTGCGGCGGCGGATCAACGCTCGCGCATGCGCAGTACGTCCAGACAGACGCGCGCGGCGTGGGGCAGAGCAGCCTTTATAGTCTGAGGAGGCATGTCTGATGAGGTGTCAGCTGTGATGTCATCAGCTGACACCTTTTTGCAGGAGGTGCTGTCAATTCTGGGGGTGGGCTTATGCTGTGTCTCTTGAGTACTTAAGGCCAGAGCATTCACTTGCTCTGATACTCGACCTTGATACTAATCAGTTTGCTGGTTCTTGGCCCCTAGCTAGTGTGAGAATTGAGAGCTACATTTCATATAGTGCGTGCATCAGCACGATATATATGTACTCTAGTCAGTCAGTATTGTATTATTGTAATATTGTATATTGTCTATGTTCTGACCTTTGCCTGCCTCCTGATTACGATTTTGCCTGGCCCTTCTGTACTACTGCCATCTGATCTCTGTGTATGACTCGGCCTGTCCTTGACTTTGATTCTGTTTGCTCCTTCCAATACAACTGACATCTGACTTATGTGTATGACTCTGCCTGTTATTTGACTACGATTTTGCCTGACCCTTCTGTACTACAGCCATATTCTCACGTGTATGACCTCGGCTTGTCTCTGACTACACTTTCTCTCCAGTCTACTGACTTGCACTTTTTATGCTAAAGGGGGCCATACACTAGGCGACCAACCAACCAATCAACCATCCAATTCGATTATTATAATCGAATTGGATGAAAATTGGTGCTGCCAAGTGGATGCCCGACCGACAAAGCGACCAATCTCGGGACAGAAATTGGCCACACAGTCGATCGCGCATGTTGGAAAATGTCAGGCCGAGGTTGGTTGGTCGTGTGTGCAGCGGTAGGCGGCCGGATTGCGAACGAGCGAGGAGACGGCGAAGCCCCCGCCACTGCCGCCGCAATGTATAAATGTATGCAGTGTGTAGTGCATTTATACATTACCTGTCCGGTGTCAGCCTCCACACAGTTTGCGTCCATCTCTGGGTTCCGCATACACGCCGGTGGCGCTCTGACGTCACGAAGGCGCATAGTGGCTGACGTCAGACGCTATGCGCCGCTAGCGTGTATGCGGCTTACCCGGCGAGATGGACGGATGGACCCGGCGAACTGCTACAGGACAGGTAATGTATAAATTCACAACACTAAATACATTTATACATATTGGGGGCAGCAGCGGGGCGGATGCGGCGATTTAGACGATTCCTTGATGATTTCATGCTGAAATCGGACGGGAATCGGCCTGTAGTGTATAGGCAGCCGGCAGATCTCTCTCTAATCAGATTCGATTAGAGATAAATTTGTCTCTTGGTCGAATCTGCCCATATTCGTTCTAGTGTATGGCCACCTTTACTCTCTTCACGTATCAGCGTGATATGCAATGTATCTTTAAAAAGGAACATCATTGCAAATATCAGATCAGGAATTCTAACAATAAAAAAATAATCACCAGAGGCAGGAAAGCCCGCGGCGAGGGCCAGGGGCATTCGCTGCACATCCCCAAAATGTCACCATGTCCTCAACCTTTCTTCTTCTGAATGCATGGCTGCCTGAGGAGGTATTAGTACATCAGGCCCAGGAGGTCATTTGTACTTTAATTAGAAGAATAATGACCATGGGATTTTTTTAGAGGAATATTTTAAAACATCCCACATATTTTATTACCATCATGTAAATCTTCAGTCATACAACAAAAAAAAACCCAATCATGGATTTACTAAGTGAAAAATGTTGTGCACATGCTCACCAGCTTAAAGGATACCCGAACTGAAATATGACATGATGAGATAGACATGTGTATGTACAGTGCCTAGCACACAAATAACTAGGCTGTGTTCCTTTTTTTTCCTTTATCTGTCTGAAAGAGTTAAATATCAGGTATGTAAGTGGCTGACTCAGTCCTGACTCAGACAGGAAGTGACTACAGTGTGACCCTCACTGATAAGAAATTCCCCTTTTTAACTCTTTCTTGCTCTCAGAAGCCATTTTCTGCTAGGAAAGTGTTTTATAGTTGGAATTTCTTATCAGGGAGGGTCACAATGTAGTCACTTCCTGTCTGAGTCAGGACTGAGTCAGCCACTTACATACCTGATATTTAACTCTTTCAGGCACAGAAAGAAAAAAAGGAACACAGCGCAGTTATTTGTGTGCTAGGCACTGTACATACACATGTCTATCTCATCAAGTCACATGTCAGTTGATGTATCCTTTAAATATAGTTTATTTAAATCCACATTCTTTTGGGGGCTTTTTTGTTCCGTTCTATAACTGAATTCCAATTTCCTAATTTTCATAGACCACCCCCACTGTCCTCTACGATCTCTTCTGAAAAGGTTTCTGAATGGGTGCCACGTCATTGAGATATTTTAATTTCCACCCCAGGGTCAGTGGTGTAGCTAAGGAGCTGCGGGCCATGATGCAAGTTTTACATTGGGGCGCCTAAGCACTCTATACATAACAATTGATACGTAGAGATGGGCCGAACGGTTCGCCGGCGAACGGTTCCCGGCGAACTTCGGTGGTTCGCGTTCGCCTCCCGCAGGCGAACGTTTCCGGAAGTTCGGTTCGCCCCACAATGCACTATGAGGGTCAACTTTGACCCTCTACATCACAGTCAGCAGGCCCAGTGTAGCCAATTAGGCTACACTAGCCCCTGGAGCCCCACCCCCCCTTATATAAGGCAGGCAGCGGCGGCCATTACGGCCACTCGTGTGCCTGCATTAGAGAGAGTAGGGCGAGCTGCTGTCTGTCTCTCATAGGGAAAGATTAGTTAGGCTTAGCTTTTCCTGGCTGCATACCTGTTCTGTTCAGTGAGCCCACTGCATACCTGTTCAGTGATCCTGCCACTGCATACCTGTTCTGTGAACCCACCCACCACTGCATACCTGTTCAGTGATCCTGCCACTGCATACCTGTTCTGTGAACCCACCCACCACTGCATACCTGTTCAGTGATCCTGCCACTGCATACCTGTTCTGTGAACCCACCCACCACTGCATACCTGTTCTGTGAACCCACCCACCACTGCATACCTGTTCTGTGAACCCACCCACCACTGCATACCTGTTCAGTGATCCTGCCACTGCATACCTGTTCTGTGAACCCACCCACCACTGCATACCTGTTCAGTGACCCTGCCACTGCATACCTGTTCTGTGAACCCACCCACCACTGCATACCTGTTCAGTGATCCTGCCACTGCATACCTGTTCTGTGAACCCACCCACCACTGCATACCTGTTCTGTGAACCCACCCACCACTGCATACCTGTTCAGTGATCCTGCCACTGCATACCTGTTCTGTGAACCCACCCACCACTGCATACCTGTTCTGTGAACCCACCCACCACTGCATACCTGTTCAGTGATCCTGCCACTGCATACCTGTTCTGTGAACCCACCCACCACTGCATACCTGTTCTGTGAACCCACCCACCACTGCATACCTGTTCTGTGAACCCACCCACCACTGCATACCTGTTCAGTGATCCTGCCACTGCATACCTGTTCTGTGAACCCACCCACCACTGCATACCTGTTCTGTGAACCCACCCACCACTGCATACCTGTTCAGTGATCCTGCCACTGCATACCTGTTCTGTGAACCCACCCACCACTGCATACCTGTTCTGTGAACCCACCCACCACTGCATACCTGTTCTGTGAACCCACCCACCACTGCATACCTGTTCAGTGATCCTGCCACTGCATACCTGTTCTGTGAACCCACCCACCACTGCATACCTGTTCACAGTTTGGTGTGTCAGTGTGAAGCAGTACCTTAATTACACTACCTGATTGATGTATACACATGCAAGATGTTTTAAAGCACTTTAGGCCTGTCATTTAGCATTCAATGTGATTTCTGCCCTTAAAACGCTGCTTTGCGTCAAATCCAGATTTTTCCTGGGGACTTTTGGCGTGTATCCCACTCCGCCATGCCCCCCTCCAGGTGTTAGACCCCTTGAAACATCTTTTCCATCACTTTTGTGGCCAGCATAATTATTTTTTTTTTTTCAAAGTTCGCATCCCCATTGAAGTCTATTGCGGTTTGCGAACTTTACCGCGAACCGAACCTTCCGCGGAAGTTCGCGAACCCGGTTCGCGAACCTAAAATCGGAGGTTCGGCCCAACTCTATTGATAAGGCGCACCAAAACCTGACAATGGCAACTAGTGTCAGAGGTACAAGAAGGGGATGGGGAACAGTCTGTTAATGATTACCACTATTCAAAGTATCAATAGAAGTGATTATTATGAGCACAGGACTAATAGAGAGCTAATACTGTAGTTGAGGGAGGGCCCTTCTGGGCCCCTCTGGGCCAAGGGCCCTGATGCGGTCGCAACTTCTGCACCCCCTATTGCTACGCCCCTGCCCAGGGTTATTTACTACCCAAAGCTCATATTATCCATATTAGTCTACAGTAATAGATCAACAGGAAGCCCCAATGTGAAATTCAAATTATTATTATTTATTCTGTTTATAAAGCGCCAACTTATTACGCATCACTGGACAATAAATAAGATTACAGACAATGAAACAGAACACACGAATACACAATTACACATCCCCGGAGAATGCTAAGGTGCAAGGCCGGGTTCATGAAGTCATTGGAGTAGTGATCAAGTAGTCTAGATAATTAAGTGCCATTAAATGGGATAGCTGAGTAGTAGACCCAACGAGAGAGCACCCTGACTAAACTCTTACAATCTAAAGGAAGGTGTGTGTGTGGGGGAGGGGGGCACTAGGATGGTCAGTATGGAGGATTAGGGCATTGATGAGGGAGGGTAGGCCAACAGGAACAGGTGTGTTTTGAGGGCTTGCTTACAGGTGTTGAAGGAGGGGGCCAGACTGATGGAGGGGAGGGGGGTAGCTGGGAGTTCCTGAGAGTAAGGGCAGCTCTAGAGAAGTCCTGCGGTCTCGCATGTGAATGGATGATGTGTGGAGTCATCAAGCGTAGGTCATTGGCAGGTCGAAGTGCATGACCAGGTGTGTACCTGTTGATAAGTTCAGAGATGTAGGTATTGTGGGGGGATTTGTAGGCCAAAGACAGTATCTTGAAGGCAGGGGCTGGATAGTGTGTTGGTTAAGGACTCGGCCTCTGACACAGGAGACCAGGGTTTGAATCTTGGCTCTTACTGTTCGGTAAGCCAGCACCTATTCAGTGAGGAGGTCTTGGGCAAGACTCCCTAACACTGCTACCACCTATAGAGCGCCCCCTAGTGGCTGCAGCTCTGGCCTAACACTGCTACTGCCTATAGAGCTCCCCCTAGTGGCTGCAGCTCTGGCCTAACACTGCTACTGCCTATAGAGCGCCCCATAGTGGCTGCAGCTCTGGCCTAACACTGCTACTGCCTATAGAATGCCCCCTAGTGGCTGCAGCTCTGGCCTAACACTGCTACTGCCTATAGAGCTCCCCTAGTGGCTGCAGCTCTGGCCTAACACTGCTACTGCCTATAGAGCGCCCCCTAGTGGCTGCAGTTCTGGCCTAACACTGCTACTGCCTATAGAGCGCCCCCTAGTGACTGCAGCTCTGGCCTAACACTGCTACTGCCTATAGAGCATCCCCTAGTGGCTGCAGCTCTGGCCTAACACTGCTCCTGTCTATAGAGCGTGTCCTAGTGGCTGCAGCTCTGGCCTAACACTGCTACTGCCTATAGAGCTCCCCCTAGTGGCTGCAGCTCTGGCCTAACACTGCTACTGCCTATAGAGCGTGTCCTAGTGGCTGCAGCTCTGGCCTAACACTGCTACTGCCTATAGAGTGCACCCTAGTGGCTGCAGCTCTGGCCTAACACTGCTACTGCCTATACAGTGCCCCCTAGTGGCTGCAGCTCTGGGCTAACACTGCTACTGCCTATAGAGCTCCCCCCTAGTGGCTGCAGCTCTGGCCTAACACTGCTACTGCCTATAGAATGCCCCCTAGTGGCTGCAGCTCTCGCCTAACACTGCTACTGCCTATAGAGCGACCCCTAGTGACTGCAGCTCTGGCCTAACACTGCTTCTGCCTATAGAGCATCCCTTAGTGGCTGCAGCTCTGGCCTAACACTGCTACTGCCTATAGAGCTCCCCCTAGTGGCTGCAGCTCTGGCCTAACACTGCTACTGCCTATAGAGCTCCCCTAGTGGCTGCAGCTCTGGCCTAACACTGCTACTGCCTATAGAGCGCCCCCTAGTGGCTGCAGTTCTGGCCTAACACTGCTACTGCCTATAGAGCGCCCCCTAGTGACTGCAGCTCTGGCCTAACACTGCTACTGCCTATAGAGCATCCCCTAGTGGCTGCAGCTCTGGCCTAACACTGCTCCTGTCTATAGAGCGTGTCCTAGTGGCTGCAGCTCTGGCCTAACACTGCTACTGCCTATAGAGCTCCCCCTAGTGGCTGCAGCTCTGGCCTAACACTGCTACTGCCTATAGAGCGTGTCCTAGTGGCTGCAGCTCTGGCCTAACACTGCTACTGCCTATAGAGTGCACCCTAGTGGCTGCAGCTCTGGCCTAACACTGCTACTGCCTATACAGTGCCCCCTAGTGGCTGCAGCTCTGGGCTAACACTGCTACTGCCTATAGAGCTCCCCCCTAGTGGCTGCAGCTCTGGCCTAACACTGCTACTGCCTATAGAATGCCCCCTAGTGGCTGCAGCTCTCGCCTAACACTGCTACTGCCTATAGAGCGACCCCTAGTGACTGCAGCTCTGGCCTAACACTGCTTCTGCCTATAGAGCATCCCCTAGTGGCTGCAGCTCTGGCCTAACACTGCTACTGCCTATAGAGCTCCCCCTAGTGGCTGCAGCTCTGGCCTAACACTGCTACTGCCTATAGAGCGCCCCCTAGTGGTTGCAGCTCTGGCCTAACGCTGCTACTGCCTATAGAGCACACCTAGTGGCTGCAGCTTTGGCCTAACACTGCTACTGCCTATAGAGCGCCCCCTAGTGGCTGCAGCTTTGGCCTAACACTGCTACTGCCTATAGAGCGCCCTCTAGTGGCTGCAGCTCTGGCCTAACACTGCTACTGCCTATAGAGCGCCCCCTAGTGACAGCAGCTCTGGCCTAACACTGCTACTGCCTATAGAATGCCCCCTAGTGGCTGCAGCTCTGGCCTAACACTGCTACTGCCTATAGAGCTCCCCTAGTGGCTGCAGCTCTGGCCTAACACTGCTACTGCCTATAGAGCGCCCCCTAGTGGCTGCAGTTCTGGCCTAACACTGCTACTGCCTATAGAGCGCCCCCTAGTGACTGCAGCTCTGGCCTAACACTGCTACTGCCTATAGAGCATCCCCTAGTGGCTGCAGCTCTGGCCTAACACTGCTACTGCCTGTATAGCGCTCCCTAGTGGCTGCAGCTCTGGCCTAACACTGCTCCTGTCTATAGAGCGTGTCCTAGTGGCTGCAGCTCTGGCCTAACACTGCTACTGCCTATAGAGCTCCCCCTAGTGGCTGCAGCTCTGGCCTAACACTGCTACTGCCTATAGAGCGTGTCCTAGTGGCTGCAGCTCTGGCCTAACACTGCTACTGCCTATAGAGTGCACCCTAGTGGCTGCAGCTCTGGCCTAACACTGCTACTGCCTATACAGTGCCCCCTAGTGGCTGCAGCTCTGGGCTAACACTGCTACTGCCTATAGAGCTCCCCCCTAGTGGCTGCAGCTCTGGCCTAACACTGTTACTGCCTATAGAATGCCCCCTAGTGGCTGCAGCTCTCGCCTAACACTGCTACTGCCTATAGAGCGACCCCTAGTGACTGCAGCTCTGGCCTAACACTGCTACTGCCTATAGAGCATCCCCTAGTGGCTGCAGCTCTGGCCTAACACTGCTACTGCCTATAGAGCGCCCCCTAGTGGCTGCAGCTCTGGCCTAACACTGCTACTGCCTATAGAGCGCCCCCTAGTGGCTGCAGCTCTGGCCTAACACTGCTACTGCCTATAGAGCGCCCCCTAGTGGCTGCAGCTCTGGCCTAACGCTGCTACTAAAAATTTGGACAAGATTGTGGCGCTAGTGTAATTAGATTAAAAGATGGCAGCAACAAGTTAATATAGAATCCGCAAACTATACACCAAAAAACATGTAAATTAAAACTTCTGCGCCTATGCATAAAATGAATGCACTCTTTATTAAAATTGATGATTGGCAATAACAAGTCTGCACGCGGAGATATACCAGCGGCCTCACTCCCAGTCATACACCTGACCACATTCACAAGCCCCAGGGACTTCACTCAGAGTGTTCCACTGTGGATTATCACAAGCGTGCACCCGTTTGTAAACAACTACTCTTATTGATACGCATCAATCTAAAAAACATATATTAAAATATATTATATTCCTGAAATGGACTCCTCAGAAGTATAGTCTTTCACTACAAGCCTTGCATTTCCATATATTGGCAAATTGTAAGTAAATATATTCCTCCGTATAATCCTTGGGTCATGTCAGATCCTCTGAAATCTGTAATAGCAAACTCACAGTTTTTAGAAGTTGTTCGGCGTTGATAGTTTCTAATTACTTCAAAGGAGAGACGGAGGGGCAGATGGAACCACACAACACTCCAGAAATCTACGTTATTGAGTCCGCTTGAGTCCCGGCCGGTCACTCACTGCTGGATCAATCCCGTAACAGGCTCCACATGGACTTCCGGCTTCCGGCTTCAAGCTCTTACAAGCCTTGCTGCACACAGAGTCCGGGGGTGACGTCACCACAACCAAGAGCCAATCGCAATTCAGGCGATTGGCTCTTGGTTGTGGTGACGTCACCCCCGGACTCTGTGTGCAGCAAGGCTTGTAAGAGCTTGAAGCCGGAAGCCGGAAGTCCATGTGGAGCCTGTTACGGGATTGATCCAGCAGTGAGTGACCGGCCGGGACTCAAGCGGACTCAATAACGTAGATTTCTGGAGTGTTGTGTGGTTCCATCTGCCCCTCCGTCTCTCCTTTGAAGTAATTAGAAACTATCAACGCCGAACAACTTCTAAAAACTGTGAGTTTGCTATTACAGATTTCAGAGGATCTGACATGACCCAAGGATTATACGGAGGAATATATTTACTTACAATTTGCCAATATATGGAAATGCAAGGCTTGTAGTGAAAGACTATACTTCTGAGGAGTCCATTTCAGGAATATAATATATTTTAATATATGTTTTTTAGATTGATGCGCATCAATAAGAGTAGTTGTTTACAAACGGGTGCACGCTTGTGATAATCCACAGTGGAACACTCTGAGTGAAGTCCCTGGGGCTTGTGAATGTGGTCAGGTGTATGACTGGGAGTGAGGCCGCTGGTATATCTCCGCGTGCAGACTTGTTATTGCCAATCATCAATTTTAATAAAGAGTGCATTCATCTAACGCTGCTACTGCCTATAGAGCACACCTAGTGGCTGCAGCTTTGGCCTAACACTGCTACTGCCTATAGAGCGCCCCCTAGTGGCTGCAGCTTTGGCCTAACACTGCTACTGCCTATAGAGCGCCCTCTAGTGGCTGCAGCTCTGGCCTAACACTGCTACTGCCTATAGAGCTCCCCCTAGTGACAGCAGCTCTGGCCTAACACTGCTACTGCCTATAGAGCGCCCCCTAGTGGCTGCAGCTCTGGCCTAACACTGCTACTGCCTATAGAGCGCCCCCAAGTGGCTGCAGCTCTGGCCTAACACTGCTACTGCCTATAGAGCTCTCCCTAGTGGCTGCAGCTCTGGCCTAACACTGCTACTGCCTATAGAGCTCTCCCTAGTGGCTGCAGCTCTGGCCTAACACTGCTACTGCCTATAGAGCGCCCCCTAGTGGCTGCAGCTCTGGCCTAACACTGCTACTGCCTATAGAGCGCCCCTAGTGGCTGCAGCTCTGGTGCTTTGAGTCCACCAGGAGAAAAGTGCAATATAAATGTTCTGTGTCTTGTCTTGAAGGTGATTCTGAAGCGAAGGTAATTCCAAAGTGGCAAGAGGCACTCCTTATAGGGGCCAAGGCTGGATGTATGCTATTTCCCCCCCTAGGCCAAGTATGTTGTGGCTCCCCTTCCATGTACAACAGTGTCCCTCCCCTTCCATTGTGTAGGCCCCACCCCCATGTATAGCATCTACACACTGCAGCCCATCTCTTTCATGTACAAACTCCCTTTGGCATCAGCTTCCATTGTCATGTCAGCCATAAAGAGGAGTTGGTCGGCACTAGACGAAAAAGCAAGCTGAGAGAACCAGGTGTGGTGGCCGTGCCTCCAGACAGAAGTATCAATGTAGGGATGTAGAGATGAACAGAATCCGGGCACCGACCACAATAGCAGCTTAATTTCCTTTAATACATTCCCAGCATTCCAACATACATACATTACAATGTTAAGGCCTGACAGCCGTTTCGCAGGCTAAGTGCCCGCTTCCTCAGAGGCAAAATATTTTTAACCTTTAATGTATGTCGGGATGCTGGGAATGTATTACAGGAGATTGACGCTGCCCGGATTCGGTTAATCTCTACATTGTCATGTGTTGCCCCCCATTTGCAAACTTCTCCTTCATATGTAGCAACCACATTTCATGTCCAATTGCACCCTTGGGCTGTAGCCACCCAAGGCCCGGGCCTCTGTGGCCTTTCCAGAAATCCGGCCCTGATAGGAGCTACCAAGGCAATCCTCTCCCTCTTGTTCACCTGTAAATGGAGTTATTCAGTTTTACAGTGCTTGATGGCGTGCAATGTTTTCCCTCAGTTGCCATTTTACTGATAGATTTGCATCCTATTGTTACATATTATATGCAGTTGAGCACCGATATCATCTCTGTTCGATAATTATCTATCTGGGACAGATGAAACCCGAGAGCTGTTAATAGTCCACATTATTCTGGAAGCAGCATGTCTGGAGTCTCGGGAACGAAACTCTCCTGACGGAGTGAACTGTGTTTGCGAAACAAATAGAGAAATGATGTGTTTAAGCTGCTAAATCTAAATTTCCACATATTTATATGGATGTGATGTATGCAAATTTCCCACGAGGGATAAATACGAGTCTTTGCTAATTGTTTTGGTGACCATGAATTGACGGATCATTACGGTTTGATAATTAGCGCTATCAGTGGTTCTCGCTGCATCATTTTTTCCGCTTGTGAGAAGGACCAGTTGCACTTGTAATTATTCACCTTACTGGCTGCTGCTGCTGCGGAGAAACTGCAAGTCCCTTTTTTATGCTATTAGCTCACATTTTCCTGTGCTATCAGTACATTTTAGGCCTCTTTTCACCAGCAATAGCAATAGCAATTCACAAACGCCAGTGATTGCGCTTATTCTTTAATTTTATTATGCGATTGAGTTTTTTCATTCGCATTGCATAATAGCTCTTGAAATCGTTCCAGAAAGCGATTGTGATTTGCAAATCGAATCGCTATCGTTGAAAATTCTTTTCATTATTCCTATGATAAAGTAGCCACCCTAGGGGTTTAAAAACCGATAGCGTTTTGCGATTTGCGATCGTAATTTGCAAATCGCTCTCACTGGTAAAGGACCCTAAAGGGGGTAGTAGTATTCAAAAATACAAAATTGGCAAAAAAAAGTTAGTGCCCCCAAAAATATGTTTTTTTTTTCTTTTCGAAAATAGGTCCCTATATGTCCCCGATTTTTTTTTCTTTTGCCTGCTCTGGGTACCCTTGCCTAACTGCAGTATTTGTATGTAGAACAGAGGTGCCACCAGGATAAAAGTCAATAAAAATTGTAAAAATTGCTTGGAGGAAGTGGTGGGCTTGCCTCCCAAAAGCAGACACGAGATCCTGTCTTCATATAAATCAATACATTTATTATACAGTACCCCAAAAACAGTGCAACGCATTTCGCAGGCCCAGCCCGCTTCATCAGGCAATAAACGTGGGGACAAAACAGGATTTCGGCAATAGCAGGTGTAGCGCCTCAGTTTTTCTATTTTATTTTTCTATTTTATTGCCTAACTGCAGGAACAGTGTAGTGCCAGCAGGATTATGGGAAGGTTTTACTTTTCTTAGTTACAGTAACAAGTAAATAACAGAAGACGTAAGGTGCCCATACACTAAACAATCTATGGGCAGATCGACCAGGAGACAGATCTCTCTCTGATCGAATCTGACCAGAGAGAGATCTGTCGGGTGCCCAAACACCACAGGCAAATGCCCGATCAATCTCATGCTGAAATCGATCCAGAATCGGCCTTGTGCTGCCTCGCGGACCCGACACTGGATAGTGTAATGGTTAAGGGCTCTGCCTCTGACACAGGAGTCCTGGGTTTAAATCCCAGCTCTTCCTGTTCAGTAAGCCAGCACCTATTCAGTAGGAGACCTCGGGCAAGACTCCCTAACACTGCTACTACCTATAGAGCGCCCCCTAGTAGCGCCTCCAGAGGCAGTAGGCACGCTCTGATAATGGATCAGCTGCTCCTGTTCCACTGCCTGAGGAAGTGGGCTGTGTCTCACGAAACGTATCACAATTATTTGAGTACATTATTAAATAATACTTTTGAAATTTTTATCTTGTTGAATCTTCTATGGGAAGGGGAGTGCCTCTTCCCCTATTTTTAAATTGAACATTGTTTTACTCTTTTGGTGCCTCTGTGTTTCTCATACTACTAGCTTGAGATAAGGTTTTACTGCATGGAAGTTTAAAGGGTCAGTAGCTCTACTCTATCTCACAGTTTAAAATACAGAGTGTGGTTTGTAAACAGCAAATATGACAGAATGATGCAAAGTTATATAAAAAAAAAGCTATAGAACTGAAAATAAAGATATGAGACGCATTTCTTTGCTACTAATGTTCTATTCATTATCCGCACTACACATACAATTCATTATACCATAACTTTAACCACTTAATGACAAGCTGACTTATAAAAACATCCTGCTAGAGCCTCTTAACGGCTCCAGGATGTTTTTATAAGTCAGACAGTGCTGCTGCTGCTGCGCGCGCTCCCGTGTACGCTCCCGTGCACGTAAAAATAGTGGGGGGGGGAAAAACACCAAAGAAAAAAATACACCTTTATTTCCAAATACTATATTGTCACCATACTTTATACTAGGGACATAATTCAAATCTTGTGATAACCAGAACAAATAGGCAGATAAAATGTGTGGGTTTTATGCGCAGTAGCAGTGTTTATATTAAAATTATAGGGGATGAAATTGGAGAAATAGTTTATTTTTTCATTTTTTCCTTGTTTTTCCCTTTAAAATGCATAGAAAATAAAGTAATTACTGAAAACAAATATCAACCCCAAAAACCCCAATTGGTGGTGAAAAAAAACAAGATATAGATCATGTCATTGTGATTAGTAGTGAGTAAGCTATTGGCAAATGAAAGGGACGAGCACTGAAAGGTGAAAATCGCTCTTGTCCGTTACGGTAAAACTGCCTTTGGGGTGAAGTGGTTAATAACTTTGTCACAGTGTCACAGTAAGCATTGTAATGTATCTATGTGAAAATTAAAAATGACTTGATAATTTTCTTGCTCTCTTGTGTTACAGCCTGGCAGCTTCCAAAGAAGTGGGGGCGTCGGTTCGTAGCAATCCCAAGCAAATGTCGCCTTCCGACTTCTTGGACAAGTTGATGGGGAAGATTTCCGGATATGATGCTCGAATCCGACCTAACTTCAAAGGTGATCGCAAATTCTGTTCATTCATATGGGAAGGGGAGATAAAGTCTGACAATCTTGGATACCAACATTCCGCCATATGTATTCCGAACAATGGCCAAGTGGCTACTGACACAGTAACTTGCAGCTCTGCAGTCCCAGAATTGAATCTTAGCAAAGACACTGAGGCCCATATGCAATTCACTTTTTCTGCTCAGTTTTCTCCCAGGTGATATTGTTTTACACCTTGTCGATAAAATGCCCTTTAAACTACCAGCAAGCAAGAAAATACTTGCAATATTTTTAATTGTACCGGTAATTTTTCACTTACTTTTCAGTACTTATCAAATGCAAAGCGATGAAAAGTTATTTTAAAAAGAAGTTCAAAAATTATCTCCTGGGAGAAAATTCAGGAGAAAACGTTAATTGCATATTGGCTAGTGGCCCTTATTCCATTTTTTCAAGTTTCCTTCTATGAGCTAATTTTTCACCTTCTGTTTAACTCTTAAGGACCACAGGCTTTACCCAGAAAAATTGAATTGCAATTGGGCCGTAGGCTCTTATTCAATCCGCTAGTTTTCTCCTCCTTTTACACCCAATCAATAAAATGCTTTTTAAGCCACCAGCAAGCAAGAAAATAGAAGAATTGTGGCTGTACTTTTCCACCTACTTTTTGGTACTTTTTTGCAAAGTACTGAAAAGTTATTTATTTGCAAAAGATGAAAATTATTTCCTAAGAGTAAACTAATAAAGTGAGTCTCACAGAAGGGCAATTAGTGATTTTATGAAGTGTTGAATTCTCCCTGTTAAGTTTTGCAGAAAACTTTTATAATGCTTATTAGACATGGGAAAGACAGCTCTGTGTACATAAATACATGATGCATTGTGCTGTCCATTTTGTTGAACATTATACAGTCTTAACCATTTACCGCCATCCTAACGTATTAAAACGTCATGCTTACCGCTATTAACAGCAACATGACGTTTTAATACGTCGCGCATTCCCGCCGCTGCTACCGCCGTGTGTCCGCCGCTACCGCCGCCATTACCGTCGGGATCCCGTGCTGGGCGATTGGGGAAGAGGACTGAACAGTCCTCTACCCAATCGCAGTGCCTGGAGTGAATGGACGTGACCGCGAACAGCGGCTACGTCCATTCACATAAACAGGAAATGTAACAGTTTAATAAAGTGTGTAAAAAAAAAAAAAAAAAAAGTGAACACGTCCTATGAGTGTTCACCAGCGCCATCTTGTGGCCAAAAAGTATATTACACTTACAAAATACATACATTTTCAAGTATATACACATCATTAATAAAATTACACTTCCAACCCTCCCCCCCAAAAAAAACACTTGTAAAAAAAAAAATCAGCTTAAAAAAAAAAAAAAAATAGTTGCCTTAGGGACTCAGCTTTTTTTATTCTATATTTTATGGGGGAAAATTAATTTTAATTTATTACATAGGGGCTTGTAATTATGGCCAGAACAAACAGAAAAATAACCACTTATATTTCAAAATAATATACTGTCGCCATACATTGTGGTAGGGACATAATCTAAACGGTTTAATTATCGGGACCACTGGGCAAATACAACGTGTTTGTTTTATCCACAGGAGAATGTTTAATTTTAAAACTATAAAGGCTGAACACTGAGAAATAATGATTTTTTTTCTTTTTTTTTTCTGTTTTTCTCATTAAAATGCATTTAGAATAAAAAAATTCTTAGCAAAATGTACTATCCACAGAAAGCCTAATTGGTGGCGAAAAAAACGAGGTATAGATCATTTTCTTGTGATAAGTAGTAATAAAGTTATTAGGGAATAAAAGGGAGGAGCGCTGACAACTGAAAATTGCTCTGGTCCGTTAGGATAAAAACCCTTGGGGGTGAACTGGTTAAAGGATACCCGAAGTGACATGTGACATGATGTGATAGACATGTGTATGTACAGTGCCTAGCACACAAATAACTATGCTGTGTTCCTTTTTTTCTTTCTCTGCCTGAAAGAGTTAAATATCAGGTATGTAAGTGGCTGACTCAGTCCTGACTCAGACAGGAAGTGACTACAGTGTGACCTTCACTGATAAGAAATTCCAACTATAATACACTTTCCTAGCAGAAAATGGCTTCTGAGAGCAAGAAAGAGATAAAAAGGTGAATTTCTTATCAGTGAAGGTCACACTGTAGTCACTTCCTGTCTGAGTCAGGACTGAGTCAGCCACTTACATACCTGATATTTAACTCTTTCAGACAGATAAAGAAAAAAAAAAGGAACATAGCATAGTAATTTGTGTGCTAGGCACTGTACATACACATGTCTATCTCATCATGTCACATATCAGTTCGGGTATCCTTTAAGCTGGTGAGCATGTGCACAACATTTTTCACTTAGTAAATCCATGATTGGGATTTTTTTTTGTATGACTGAAGATTTACATGATGGTAATAAAATATGTGGGATGTTTTAAAATATTCCTCTAAAAAAATCCCATGGTCATTATTCTTATAATTAAAGTACAAATGACCTCCTGGGCCTGATTTACTAATACTTCCTCAGGCAGCCATGCATTCAGAAGAAGAAAGGTTGAGGACATGGTGTGACTGAGTCAGCCACTTACATACCTGATGTTTAACTCTTTTAGGCAGAAAAAGAAAAAAAGGAACACAGCACAGTTATTTGTGTGCTAGGCACTGTACAAACACATGTCTATCTCATCATGTCACATGTCACCTCGGGTATCCTTTAAGCCTCGTGACTAAAGTCGGCCGAGTCTGGTAACAACCACCTCAGCTGATGATCAGGCGTACACACAAAGGGCCCCCAACCATCGATGGCCGCCCACCAAGTGATCCACCCAGTGGTCAAAACGCCGCTACCCCGCCCACCGCGTGATGTCACACATGCTCCGCTCTGTCGACCCTTCACCGCAAAGCAGCGGAACGCGTCGTCAGCATCCCGGATCCCCAACGGGTGACATCAGTTGCCACATGTGTATGTCGGGAACTGCAGCACTGGGATAAAAAACAAATAATGTGCTTATTGGCAATTACTGATCAGTCACAATAGATTACTACACACCATTGGGCAGGATCCACAAAGCTTTTTCACCTGTTTTTACCTTTTCTATGTTACTTTTTTTAAGCTTCCAAAAAGCAAAAATATAATATAACCAAGGTAAGAAAAGTAATACTGAAATGAAGTTAACCAGAAACAACTTACTTTAAGTGATTATTTTGTTTGTAGAGGTGCTGAAAGGTTATTTTTATTAATTAGGTGATAAATAAGTTGTGCATGAGAAGTTTTGTGAATAGAGCCCCATTGTAGGTCTGATGTATCCACACTAGATTCATGACCTAGACCAGGGGTAGGGAACCTATGGCTCGGGTGTACCCTGTACAGCAAGGGTAGGGAACCTATGGCTCGGGTGTACCCTGTACAGCAAGGGTAGGGAACCTATGGCTCAGGTGTACCCTGTACGGCAGGGGTAGGGAACCTATGGCTCGGGTGTACCCTGTACAGCAAGGGTAGGGAACCTATGGCTCAGGTGTACCCTGTACGGCAGGGGTAGGGAACCTATGGCTCGGGTGTACCCTGTACGGCAGGGGTAGGGAACCTATGGCTCGGGAGTACCCTGTACGGCAGGGGTAGGGAACCTATGGCTCGGGAGTACCCTGTACGGCAGGGGTAGGGAACCTATGGCTCGGGTGTACCCTGTACGGTAGGGAACCTATGGCTCGGGTGTACCCTGTACAGCAGGGGTAGGGAACCTATGGCTCGGGTGTACCCTGTACAGCAGGGGTAGGGAACCTATGGCTCGGGTGTACCCTGTACGGTAGGGAACCTATGGCTCGGGTGTACCCTGTACGGTAGGGAACCTATGGCTCGGGTGTACCCTGTACGGCAGGGGTAGGGAACCTATGGCTCGGGTGTACCCTGTACAGCAGGGGTAGGGAACCTATGGCTCGGGTGTACCCTGTAAAGCAGGGGTAGGGAACCTATGGCTCAGGTGTACCCTGTACGGCAGGGGTAGGGAACCTATGGCTCGGGTGTACCCTGTACAGCAGGGGTAGGGAACCTATGGCTCGGGTGTACCCTGTACGGCAGGGGTAGGGAACCTATGGCTTGGGTGTACCCTGTACAGCAGGGGTAGGGAACCTATGGCTCGGGTGTACCCTGTACAGCAGGGGTAGGGAACCTATGGTTCGGGTGTACCCTGTACAGCAGGGGTAGGGAACCTATGGCTCGGGTGTATCCTGTACAGCAGGGGTAGGGAACCTATGGCTCGGGTGTACCCTGTACAGCAGGGGTAGGGAACCTATGGCTTGGGTGTACCCTGTACGGCAGGGGTAGGGAACCTATGGCTCGGGTGTACCCTGTACAGCAGCGGTAGGGAACCTATGGTTCGGGTGTACCCTGTACAGCAGGGGTAGGGAACCTATGGCTCGGGTGTATCCTGTACAGCAGGGGTAGGGAACCTATGGCTCGGGTGTACCCTGTACAGCAGGGGTAGGGAACCTATGGCTTGGGTGTACCCTGTACGGCAGGGGTAGGGAACCTATGGCTCTGGGATGTACCCTGTACAGCAGGGGTAGGGAACCTATGGCTCGGGTGTACCTGTACAGCAGGGGTAGGGAACCTATGGCTCGGGTGTACCCTGTACAGCAGGGGTAGGGAACCTATGGCTCGGGTGTACCCTGTACAGCAAGGTTAGGGAACCTATGGCTCGGGTGTACCCTGTACAGCAGCGGTAGGGAACCTATGGTTCGGGTGTACCCTGTACAGCAGGGGTAGGGAACCTATGGCTCGGGTGTATCCTGTACAGCAGGGGTAGGGAACCTATGGCTCGGGTGTATCCTGTACAGCAGGGGTAGGGAACCTATGGCTCGGGTGTATCCTGTACAGCAGGGGTAGGGAACCTATGGCTCGGGTGTACCCTGTACAGCAGGGGTAGGGAACCTATGGCTCGGGTGTACCCTGTACAGCAAGGGTAGGAAACCTATGGCTCGGGTGTACCCTGTACAGCAGGGGTAGGGAACCTATGGCTTGGGTGTATCCTGTACAGCAGGGGTAGGGAACCTATGGCTCGGGTGTACCCTGTACAGCAGGGGTAGGGAACCTATGGCTTGGGTGTACCCTGTACGGCAGGTGTAGGGAACCTATGGCTCTGGGATGTACCCTGTACAGCAGGGGTAGGGAACCTATGGCTCGGGTGTACCTGTACAGCAGGGGTAGGGAACCTATGGCTCGGGTGTACCTGTACAGCAGGGGTAGGGAACCCAGGGGCGGGCCGAGGCATAGGCTGGAGAGGCTCCAGCCTCAGGGCGCAGTGTAGGAGGGGGGCACACAATTCATTCAACTGTCATTCCTAATTGTGTTTGAAGCAGAAAGAAATAAGAAAAGGGGATACATGGCAGTGACTGCAAGCCAGATAACTAGATAATAAGGTGTTGGGAGGGGGGGGGGTTGTGGGCCCTGTGGCCCTCTTAGTCTAATAGCAATCAGTGTGTGACGGCTGGGGTGGGAGGGATGGAGGGGCGCACTTTGGTGTCTCAGCCTTGGGTGCTGGAGGACCTTGTCCCAGCTCTGAGGGAACCTATGGCTTGGGTGTACCCTGTACGGTAGGGGTAGGGAAGCTCGGGTGTACCCTGTACAGCAGGGGTAGGGAACCTATGGCTCGGGTGTATCCTGTACAGCAGGGGTAGGGAACCTATGGCTCGGGTGTACCCTGTAAAGCAGGGGTAGGGAACCTATGGCTCAGGTGTACCCTGTACGGCAGGGGTAGGGAACCTATGGCTCGGGTGTACCCTGTACAGCAGGGGTAGGGAACCTATGGCTCGGGTGTACCCTGTACGGCAGGGGTAGGGAACCTATGGCTCGGGTGTACCCTGTACGGCAGGGGTAGGGAACCTATGGCTCGGGTGTACCCTGTACAGCAGGGGTAGGGAACCTATGGCTTGGGTGTACCCTGTACAGCAAGGGTAGGGAACCTATGGCTCGGGGATGTACCCTGTACAGCAGGGGTAGGGAACCTATGGCTCGGGGATGTACCCTGTACAGCAGGGGTAGGGAACCTATGGCTCGGGTGTACCCTGTACAGCAAGGGTAGGGAACCTATGGCTCGGGGATGTACCCTGTACAGCAGGGGTAGGGAACCTATGGCTCGGGTGTACCCTGTACAGCAGGGGTAGGGAACCTATGGCTCGGGGATGTACCCTGTACAGCAGGGGTAGGGAACCTATGGCTCGGGTGTACCCTGTACAGCAAGGGTAGGGAACCTATGGCTCTGGGATGTACCCTGTACAGCAGGGGTAGGGAACCTATGGCTCGGGGATGTACCCTGTACAGCAGGGGTAGGGAACCTATGGCTCGGGTGTACCCTGTACACCAGGGGTAGGGAACCTATGGTAGGGAACCTACAGCAGGGGTTGGGAACCTATGGCTCAGGAGCCAGATGTGGCTCTTTTGCTGGCTGCTTCTGGCTCACATAATAGTCAGTAGGGGAATAAAAAGTAGGCTACTGCTGTAGAATGCCCTACTAACTTACTCGCACTCCCCCCAAAACGAACGGCTGCTCCAATTGTCCTACTCTGGTCCCTGTCAGGTCCAGTGACTTTGTAGGACGGGATCCCAGCACTTTGAATTGGCCCAATTGGCTGTCTGTCACTTGACAGGCAGCCTATTGGGCCAAAGTGCGGTGATCTCATCCTACAAAGTAAAGCAACCCCAAGTCAGCTAGCTAATTGTACAAGCTGTTAGTCAGTATTTCTCCTAAATCAGTGGAGCTGTGGGCCCCAGTGCGAGTTTTACATGGGGCCCCCCAAGCACTCTATACATAACAATTAATGTAGCACACCAAAACCTGCCAATGGCAACTACAGTGTCAGAGGAGCAAGAAGGGGATGAGGAGCAGTTTGTTAATGATTACCACTATTATTCAAAGTATCTATAGAAGTGATTATTACCAGCACAGGACCAATAGAGAGCTAATACTGCGGATGAGGGAGGGCCCCTCTAGCCCAAGGGCCCCGGTGCAGTCACAACCTCTGTACCCCCTATTTCTACGCCATTTTTCTATGAATGCTATACTAATGACGTTGTCACTGTCATACTAGTAAGGTACGATTTTGTCATCATTGTGGTAAGCCACCTCACTTTTTTCAAACTGTAGCTGTTTTTAACACAGTTTATCATATCCTGGGTGCCTCTTTCCCCCCTTTGTGTTACCCCATTAACATATATTTTCCATCATTTGTTAATAGACTTGACTTGGCATGCATCACTTGTCGTTAGGAAGCCATCAGAGGCTGCTCATCTGTTATAATTAATAGCACAGTAGTATTTCAGTGACTGGTAATACATTTGTGTCTCTCCTCCTGTTTCATTCTCATTGTTTTATGCAGATCTCAGTGTTCTCATATATCACGTCCTCGTTGCAGAAAACATTCTCTGCAGTTTTTGGTGCTGATATCAGAGAAACGGTCCCATTTTCACTGAATTCAGCATCTTACTTGATTTGTTCTCACTTTGCTAAGATGACAGAGAAAGATGTCACCTCTCTGAGTGTAACTGTCTCTGCGGTACAGCGGCCCGGAAAAATAACATTTTACAGCAAGGTGAAAGGAGAAAACCACCTTTAAACAAATTTCTCTGAGTTTTAATAAATAACTTTGCGTTGAAATGGAATTGTGAGCCCAGAAATCAGAGGGTTCCTATGATTTTAGGCTGGAAGTCTAGAAAAATCAGACACTCACAGGGCCAGATTTATCAAAGCATTACCAACAGTTTTTTCTTCTTAAACTGTTCTAACTAGCAGAGGAACAGTTCTGCATGATAATAAGAATCTTCTTAAGTTCTTCATAATAGCGGCAGTTTAGTGTGAATTTCTAGAGCTGCACTACAGTTAAAAAAAAGTGCAAATCCATTCCTAAACTGCTACAGGTTAAGAAGTGCTTGACAGCAGTTCTACAGATAGTGCAGAAGTGCAGACTAGGCATGATTTGTGAGGTGCTTCTCCCCCCTGCTGAATTCCTCCTCAGAGTCAGAGTCTGCTGGTATCTGTACTGCAGATGTATTGGTTACCTTGGCAACAGCAACTCCCCTCACACACTGCACTGTCTGAGAGACCTTCGTAACTCCTCCTATTTCACTACAGTTTTAGAAGGAATCTGCACTATCTAATGATTTCTTAGGCTGTCTGAGACAGTTCTGCATGGATTTCTAAAAAACAATATTTTGCCTCAGACACTCTTGATAAATGCCCCCCACAGGGCCAGATTTATCAAAGCATTACTGACAGTTTTTTCCACTTAAACAGTTCTATCCAGCAAGGGGCCTGTTTTGCATGATAATAAGAAGATTCTTAAATCCTACTTACCTACATTACCAAAAGTTTTTTCTTCTTAAACTATTCTAACTAGCAGAGGAACAGTTCTGCATGATAATAAGAACCTTCTTAAATTCTTCATAATAGCAGCAGTTTAGCATGAATTTCTAAAGCTGCACTACAGTTAAGTAAATTGCAAATCCATTTTGAAAACTGCCACAGATTAAGAAGCGCTTAATAGCAGTTCTACAGATAGTGCAGCAGTGCAGGCTAGACATGATTTGTGAAACTTCAGTTTCCCAGCAGCGATCACCACTCAGAGACTGTTAGACGGCGAAACCTCCAAAAAGCACCCAGGTACTGATCTATATTTGGCCATCTGGCCTCATAAGTCCTTTAATCATATTATATTTTTGCTCTTTGGAAGCTTAAAAAAGTAACATAGATAAGGTAAAGACAGGTGAAAAAGCTTTGTGAATCCTGCCCTATGTTGTTTAGTCATCTATTGTGACTGATCACTGATTGCCAATATGCGCATTATTTTTTTATTCCCAAGACTGCAATTCCTGAACCAGTGGCTAAATATTGGCGGGGTTACATACTGATCTTTCTATCTATCTATCTGTCTATCTACCTATCTATCTATCTATCTATCTATCTATCTATCTATCTATCTATCTATCTATCTATCTATCTACTGTATCTATTCCCACTATATGTTGTTATGGTACCTACCTATGGTTGATCTCTCCTTTGATTCTGGCAAGCTTTATTGACAATGACTGGATAATAATCTTCCTCTGTGTTTGCTGACAGGTCCCCCAGTGAACGTCAGCTGCAACATCTTCATCAACAGCTTCGGTTCAATTGCAGAGACCACCATGGTGAGTTCCTCATTGTATCGTGCCATTTGTTTCCTTGTATCAAAACGTAACAATTCTAGGTAGGACTGTGTTGGTGCAATCCCATACCACTGAGGGGGACGTGGCCAAAAAAGATCTTGAACATGTTTTCTCTGTCTCATATAAAACTTTTCCCCCAAGGGCCAAGCTATGGTAGACAGACCTTACATGGCAATCAGATATCCCAGGTCTGACTTCCGAAACTTGGGAAATTACCTTAGGGTACTTTGTCACTGTCAATGTCTCAGCAGGGGAGAGACTTATCGATTTGAAATTTTTACACAGAAGCTACTTATCACCTGATGGGCTGCAAAAAATTGACTCCACTGCTCTGGGATTGTGCACCAGATGCCAGCAACCGGGGCCAATTTCTTTTTTTTTTATATGGTCTGGCAGTGCCAGTGTATTCGCACTTACTGGCTCCAAGTCCATGCTGAGCTTCAACAGATACTCAGAATCTCAGCTGAATTTGCCCCCGAACTGGTACAGCTGGGCAGGGCCGGTGCTTCTATTGAGGAAAAGGGGGCAGGGCCCAAGGCCTATAGGGGCGCCCCAAGGTGTCTCCCCCCCAACTTACCTGTACTCTCCAGGGACCCTGCAATAGACCAATAATCGACTGACAGAGAAGGCAAGACACTACTCTGCTAAAGACATTGCAGGGCTCAGAGGGCAGATTTACATTGGGGTGTGATCTGGGGGGAGGGGAGCCCTGGGGGGGAAATCTGGCTGCAACAAACGGCCCCAAATGCTGCTTTTTGATCAGGGCATTCTCTCCGGGGGGCCATTGTTATTAGAACCAGGCCTGCTGCTGGGTAGTCTAGCAGAAGAGGCCCTTTCTACCCATAAATTGCAAACTTATAGTACAACAACCCCTGCCTCCCAAAAACAGAGATTGGATTTCTTATGTTCACAACAAATTGGTGCCCCTGAAGTGTGTTTACCTTAAACGGAAATGCTCTAAGAAATGGTTTTGCTGGATTTCTTATTACAGGCTTAAAGAGGAACTCCCGTAAAAATAATGTAATAAAAAAAGTGCTTCATTTTTACAATAATTATGAAGAAATGATTTAGTCAGTGTTTGCTCATTGTAAAATCTTTCCTCTCCCTGTTTTACATTCTGACATTTATCACATGGGGACATTTTTACTGCTGGCAGGTGATGTCAGTAGAAGGAGATGCTGCTTGATTTTTTGGCAGTTGGAAACAGCTGTTATTTCCCACAAAGCAACAAGGCTTCCACAGAGTGATGTCAGAACCATGGTCGTGACATCACTCCGTGGGAGGGGTTTCACCACAATAGCAGCCATACAGCGCCCCCTGATGGTCTGTTTGTGAAAAGCAATATATTTCTCATGGGAAAGGGGGTATCAGCTACTGATTGGGATGAAGTTCAGTTCTTGGTTACGGTTTCTCTTTAAGTTTGATAATTAATCCTTAATAAAGGTACAGACCTGGGGGTGCCAGGGTTTCTTGGAAGAGATGCCCTCGGACCAGGGCCATTCCAGGCCTTTGGGCATGTTACATTGTATTTTCTCTTTGATGTTGTGCTGTACTTGCAGTTTTGGCTTGGTACAGGATGCTTATAGGCCACATTTACTGTTATTGTTTTTGTTGTGTCAATGAGAATCTCGACACTATTTGTTTTTGCTTTTTCTCACCGAAAAATCAATAAAAAACCTACTTTCAATATGTCCGGCTATGGCAGCATCCAAACTTCTACAGTACAGCCAGCGCCTAACTTTCCTGATTCCAGGGGGGTGGGGGGTTCGGGGGTTGGCTTCCAAACGTTTTCCGGGGGGGGGGGGCAGAGATTTCTAGTTACGCCCCTGTCCACCAGTCCAGCGCATGTGCAGTAGTGTGCGGCTTAGCTAAGTCACCCACTGTACTGGGCAGGTCTCCATACATAGATGCATAAATTTCCATAAAATTTGCATCAATAGTCACATTTCATGGACCATTCTTTAGTTTTAAATATTCATTTGCGAATGTTAAATATCTAGAGTTTTCCATTGAGAGGCACAGACTGTTTCAGATGTCCATTCAAGACAGGGCCTCTTTATATACTGAAGTTTTGTTATTGTATGCCAACCCCAATGACTCGCACAGCTTCCGGGAGTTCTGTGCCTCTCGTAATGGTGTCATCTAATTCGCCATGCTGCAGGGGTCGCCGCTGTGTCATCTCTGAAGCCGTCTGCCCAAAAGGAAGATTTGCTTTTTTTTCTTCCCGCAACAATAAAAACGTTATTAGCCCAGCAGGACTTCCCGAAGATCTACGGGGCCCTGATACAATTATAAGAGAGACACGTTATTGTTAGACTTCTGCTAAAAAAGGCAAACTCTTAAGCATTGCAGCGCAGCCCTCCCCGCCGCCTGAGCGATTGCTCTCCGCAGCCGCACGACGCCGTGGCCTTCACCTTACCAGGGAATTATAGCCGGGCTCTCTCCTCCCAGATTACTGGCCTCCCGGGTTCCCCAACACTTCATTATAGCACTATCTCTGTCTGTGTTCTCTAAAGGCTGATTGATGGATGTAAGTGGAAACTGAACTCGCTAACGGCCGCTGGTCCCGCCCAAGATAAGACCAAACGCTTAATTCAGCCGCGAATCGCACCAGAGACGTATTCCCTGCAGGGCTAATGGTGTATATTTATTGGAAGAAAAGAATGCCTTGTTAAAAGCACACATTAGGAAGTAGCTTAAATGGCCAGATATATCAATTTATATTTTCTAGGCTAATTGTCTTGCGCTATGTTATTCCTCCCCCCCCCCCCCCCCCAGTTCCTCACAGTCGCCCCACCAGCAGTCTTACTTGTAAGTGCAGCCCCCCCCCCCTTCCCATGTGCTGAATATATTATTTTTAGGAGATAGTTGCTCTCTCCATGTGTACAGCAGCCCTGATGTCTTGTTTATGGCAATCTCCCTTCTATGTGTACAGAACCCACTAAGACCTAAAACTACTATCTCCACACACCCCCCCCCCCATCACACACACACACACACACACACACACACACACACACACACACACACACACACACACACACACCACCAACAACACCCCTACCACCTCCAACCGTGGATGAATGTCTGTACTTTTCTCCCGGCCCCTAACTCAGAAGTACCTAAGAAACCTCAGACATGTCTATTGGGTGTATTTATACATACCTGGGGCTTCCTCCAGCCCCATGAGTTGCGTTGGCTCCTTCGCCCACACATTTTCCACCTTCTCGTCCATATGCAGAAGGCCTTCTTTAACCGCTTCCCAACCACAGTTTGTTTCCCCTTGAAAACCAGAGCAATTTTCACATCATACTCCTCCCATTCATTCACCAATTACTTTATTGTTACTTATCACATCGAAATGATTTTTATATTGTTTTATTAGGCTTTCTTTGGGTTGTACTTTTTGCTAAGAATTATTTTATGCTATATGCATTTTAAAGGGAATGATAAAAGGGAAAAAATGAAAAAAACAAACAAACATTATTTCTCAGTTTTCAGCCATTTCAGTTTTAAAATAAAATGTGCTGCGATAGATGAAGTCCACGTTTTATTTGCCAATTTGTCTCAGGTATTACAACATTTAAACTGTGTTCCTAGTACAATTTATGGTGATAATATTTCATTTGGAAATAAAGGTGCATTTTTTTCCATTAAGTGTTTTTTTTATACTATATCAATAATTACAAGCATTTAATTACAAAAATAATAGTAATATACCCTCGTGACGTACATATTAACAAAAGTCCCTAAGGTAACCATTTATGTATTTAATATAAAATATATTTATTTTTCTATAGAATAGTGTATGTGGGTGCATTTTTACTTTTGCCCACAAGATGGCACTATAGTTAATTCCCGAGTACTGTAAAGAAGTAGTAAGGGTAGGGATTTACTTTCACATTGTTTATGAATGCCGGAGTCTCACTGATGCTGGCTCTCATTTATTACAGGCACTGTGATGGGGTTTGGGAACAAGCTGTTCCCATTCACCAATCACGGAATGGTGGGATTTTGTTTGAAACAAACGTTAGCAGCACGGCAATCGAGAAAGGCACGGTAAATAAAGGAATACACATATCTACACCCCTGGTTTTTAAGTGAAGTTCCCAGGGGCTTAAATATGCGTACCAGTGGTGGGGAAGCGGTTAATATGCAGATGCCCCTTAATGTGGAACCAGAGGCTTAGCTAGGGTTTTTAGCGCCCGGGGACAGTGACCGTTTTTGCGCCCCCTCTGGACAAAATGGGTGTGGCCTCACATCAGAATGTGGTCATGGTCATGGGTGGAGTCAAAAGTGATTTAGTTAGCTATATGAGCCCCCTTACCTCATTCAGATAGCCAGATGTGCCCCCCTTTAAATAGGAACATGTGTGCCCCTTTAGTTAGCCAGATGTGCCCCCTTCACCCTGTTTAGATAGCCATATGTGCCCCTTTAGATAGCCTTATTCTGCTGCTGTTAACGCTTCTGCAGAGGGAGGGGGAGAAGCAGCTGCAGGGGCACTTTAGGTAGCCAGCAAGCCACCTCTCATTCACGTGGGGGTGCAGTGGCCGTGCTGAGCACCCTCACAGTGCTGCACCCGGGGACATATGCCCCCCCCTTACCCACCCATAGCTACTCCTCTGTGTGCAACATTCTTCTTAAAGAGAACCTGAGGTGGGTTCTAAAAATGTTATCAGCACACAGAGGCTGGGTCTGCATATACTGTCCAGCCTCGGTTGCTATACCTATTCCCCCCCCCCCAGGCCCCCTCTGCGCTCTGCTTGCCCCCCATAAATCACCCAGCCGTGCTATCGACACACAGCATGTCGCAGCCCACTGTTTACCTTCTCCAGTGTCTCGGCGCTCCCCCGTCTCCTCCATAGCGCCGGTCCCCGCCTGCGTCCTTTCCCTCCAATCAGCAGGGAGGGAAGGGACGTGGGCGGGGACCGGAGCTATGGAGGAGGCGGGGGACCACACCTCCAGAACCGCTGGAATGCAATGATGTGTCAGCTTGTTAATATTACAGAGCCACACTAATCCAACATGCATACAGACTGTTTCGGATTGGTTGATCCTCATCAGTGCATGGCATGGTATGTAGGCACTAGTGCTTTATTAGTACATGACCTGAAGTAACTAGTGATGGATCAATGCAATACCCCAGCCTAAGACTTTGTATTTTGCTTTGAATGGATTTAAGAAGTATTTTTGACAGATCTTAAAGGGATACTGTAGGGGGGTCAGGTGAAAATGAGCTGAACTTACCCGGGGCTTCTAATGGTCCCCCGCAGACATTCTGTGTTGGCGCAGCCGCTCACCGATGCTCCGGCCCCACCTCCAGTTCACTTTTGGAATTTCTGACTTTAAAGTCTGAAAACTACTGCGCCTCCGTTGCCGTGTCCTCACTCCCGCTGACGTCACCAGGAGTGTACTGCGCAGACACAGACTATACTGGGCCTGCGCTGTGCACTCTTGATGACATCAGCGGGATCGAGGACACGGCAACGCAGGCGCAGTGGTTTTCAGAATTTAAAGTCTGAAATTCCAGAAGTGAACCGGAGGCGGGGCCGGAGCATCGGTGAGTGGCTGCACGGGCACAGGATGTCTGCGGGGGACCGTTAGAAGGCCCGGGTAAGTTCAACTCATTTTCCCCTGACCCCCCTACAGTATCCATTTAAACCTGTGTTTCTTGTTGCATTTGACAAATTTTGCTTTGCATTGTGCTTTTCTAGGGCTTAGTCTATCCTCTTATTCACTATTTGAAGTGCTTTGCTGTTTTTATATAATTTACTGGATTGCTGTGTCCAAACACAATTGAGACAGGTGAAATGTATTTTCCGATGCTATTGAAATGCAAATGAAATGCTGTTCGGTACAAAAACCTGTATTTGCAGTCCTCTAGAAAAACCAATGCATATTTTCAGTGACTGGGTTTGCAGTAGCTTTGCCGGGAAATAATGGCGTCAATTCACCAGAGGTTACCAACCTATTTTTCTCTTGGTAGGTAATTTACCTCCTGTGATATCTCCAAATAGCAATTCTCCAGAAGTATAGGGGAAAATATCGACAGAGAGAAATGCAAGAGATAAATGTGAGATAAGTATGAGATAAATAAGTGATAGTTAGTAGTTAGTTTTTCTCCAAATCACAATTCACCAGGGAAGAAAGGGGGTGTGGCCATTCGTTATTTTTTCATCTCTTTATCCCCTGAATGAACCTGGAGATATCGTGGTTTTCACACAGCAGTTGCTGCTGTGGAAGATGGAGCCTTTTGAGCTTACTCTGTTAGGCCTGGTGCACACCCAAAACCGCTAGCAGATCCGCAAAATGCTAGCAGATTTTGAAGCGCTTTTTCTTCTTTTTCATGTATTGTTACAGTAAAGCTGTTACTGAACAGCTACTGTAACAAAAAACGCCTGGCAAAACGCTCTGAAGTGCCATTTTTCAGAGCGGTTTGCGTATTTCCTATACCTAACATTGAGGCAGAAACGCCTCCGCAATCCAAAATCTGCAGCAGCCAGGGAGTATTGGTTTCTGCAAAACGCCTCCCGCTCTGGTGTGCACCAGCCCATTGAAATACATTACCCTAGCGGATCCGCACCCGCAAGCGGGGTTAGCAAACCGCAGCCGAACCGCTCTGGTGTGCACTAGGCCTTAGAGCTTGCTTCTATTATGAGGAGACGAAGGCGCAGGAGGAGGGTCTGTTTAATCGCCCCGCCCAGTTCTTGATAATTTTACTGAGACAGAGGTGGTGAAGAAGTTCAGACTCACTCGTGAGATGATTTATGATATGATCCGGCAGTAAAAGGCAGGAATTCTCTGGTCAGGTAGTAGAAAAACTCTGCCTCCTACCCACAATGCTTCACTTTCAAGCTTACAGAGAGGAAAAGTATCCCATGTAAATCATTAATACTGATTACCTAACTCTCTGCTTTCTCACACTTTCCTCATGCATATCTCTCCATTATCCCCTGCTATCGAACACTTTTCTCTCTGTCCTCTCACACTGGTGAATTGACTCCAGAGTGTTAAAATACCTCATGAGATAAACTACCTACCTTTTTTCTCTTAGTAAATCCTCTCTGGTGAATTGACGCCAATGTCTTGTTTTACCAGCTTGCATTTTTGTATTTCATGTAAAGAGTGGCTTGTGCGCCACCCAGTGTATCTCTGTATATTGCACAGGGCAGTCCTTGCTGGATGGTACATTGGTATGGGAAGGACAGCTCCTATCAGAGCAATAACTATATCAGAGGCAATATATAAAAAGAACCCATTGCATAAATTTCGCGACATTGCTCTGTTTTCAAGGTGAAACAGAGCAATAAACAAACACAAATCCAACGCGATCTTCTCTGCCAGGTCACATAAGAGCACAACTCATTGGATGCCGAGACCTTTACTGCAGAGTTTTACGCATTGCTGACGTAGAAAAGCCTGCTAGTAATTTAGATGCAATCAATGAAATATAGATCGGGACGCTAGCTCAGCTATCCAGCTGGTCCCGCTGCAGGTATCTGACGTCCAACTCCCACCGGGGGACTGAAAACAATAGCTTAGCAGGAGGGAGGCCTCTAGATAATGCTGCAAGGATAACATAAACTTTAAAGCAATCTGCGGTGTATTATGGCATAAACTACAACAGATTGCTTGGCTGCCTACTAAATGACCCCACCACCATATCGGCATAACTCGTGCCTACAAACTGAGATGCCCTCTGTGCTTTGCTGGGTACCAGACAGAAGGGCTAAAGGTCCATATACATGCTAGATTAAAGTTGGCTGAGGTGGCCAATAACGACTGCCTCTGGTGAAATTCCAGTGTGTGTACAGCAACCCACCTGACCAGCAATACGCCAGGTGGATCAATTCGGCTGAGCAATGGCTAATAGCCCTGTTCTCTTCACTCACCCCGCCCATCGTGTGATGTCACACCTGCTCTGCTCTGTCTGCCCTTAGCCCCCCGCATTGCAACAGAACACGTTGTTAGCCTGCAGGCTAACTATGGGTATGCACAGCCTCAACCTATTGATGTGTCACCTCAGGGATCGGGTCCTGATCCCCATCAGACGACATCCATCTAGCGTGTGTATAGGCATTAACCATTACAGCCACCCGGACGTGATGTTCACGTCCAGGCGGCTGCTATGCTGCGGTGCCGCGCTTCAATGCCCTCCCACGGGCGTGCCCCCGTGCTGTCCCCCGGTAGCCCTGGGATCAGTGAACGGGAACATGGTTCCCGATCACCGATCCGTGTCCCCACTCCCAGCAGGAAAGCCGAAGCGCTCTTACTAGAGGCTTCAGTCTTTCTGCAAATAAAATGTTCTGCGTCCCCCTTGTGCTTCCGGTTAGCGAGAAGCACAAGGAGAAAAAAAAACTCAAGGTGGCCATCTTGTGGCCAAAAACTAAACTAAAGCTGCATATTTTTTACATTACAATTTACACATATAATAACATTAAAAATTAACTGTTTATTTCCCACACCCAATTACAATTAAAAAAAACAAAAAAAAAACCATAAATAGTTATCTAAGGGTCTGAACTTTTTAAATATGCATTTGAAGGGGGTATACTATGAACATTTTTTTAAATTATAAGCTTGTAAATAGTGATGGACGCAAAACGGAAAAAATGCACCTTTATTTCCAAATAAAATATTGGCACCATACATTGTGATATGGACAAAATTTAAATGGTGTCATAACCGAGACAAACGGGCAAATGATATACATAGGTTTTAATTATGGTAGCGTGGATTATTTTAAAGCTATGATGGATGAAAACTGAGAAATAATTAGTTTTTTTCCATTTTTTTTCTTATTAATCCTGTTAAAATGCATTTATAAAAAAATAATTCTTAGCAAAATGTACCACCCAAAGAAAGCCTAATTAGTGGCGGAAAAAACAAGATATAGATCAATAAATTGTGATAATTAGTGATAAAGTTATTGGCGAATGATTGGGAGGTGAAAATTGCTCTGATACATAAGGTGAAAAATCCCAGCGAGCTTAAAGAGAACCCGAGGTGTGTTTAAAGAATGTTATGTGCATACAGAGGCTGGATCTGCCTATACAGCCCAGCCTCTGTTGCTATCCCAAACCCCCCTAAGTTCCCCCTGCACTCTGCAATCCCTCATAAATCACAGCCTTGCTGTGAGGCTGTGTTTACATCTGTAGTGTCAGTCTCAGCTGCTCCCCCGCCTCCTGCATAGCTCCGGTCCCTGCCCCAGTCCCTTCCCTCCAATCAGCAGGGACGGAAGGGATGCAGGCGGGGACTGGAGTTCTGCAGGAGGCGGGGAGAGCAGCAGACTGACACTATAGAGATAAACACAGCCAGCTCTGACAAGCTGTTTGTCAGCAGCGTGGCTGTGATTTATGAGGGATTGCAAATAGGATACAATGGGCTTGATTCACAAAGCCGTGCTAACGTGAAGTGCCGCTCGCGGACTTTTGTGCGCGTTATCGCATTTGCGCGCGATAACGTGGACTTTGCACACGATCATGCAGACTTTTGCACGCGATCGGCGGTCGGCGGGACACGATCGGCGGCACAACAGCATGAGTACAGTGGCCTCCAACGCCTCGGCCAGTGATGAGCCCGGCAGATAGACCTGTCTGAGCGCTGAGAGCATTGTTCTCCTTACTGACTCCACCCACAGAACTGGTGACCAGCAACACGCCCACAGAACTGGTGGCTAGCAACCCCACCCACAGAACTGGTGGCTAGCAACTCCGCCCACAGAACTGGTGGCTAGCAGCCCCGCCCACAGAACTGCAGAACTGGTGGCTAGCAGCCCTGCCCACAGAACTGGTGGCCAGCAACCCCGCCCACAGAACTGGTGGCTAGCAGCCCCACCCACAGAACTGGTGGCTAGCAGTCCCACCCACAGAACTGGTGGTTAGCAGTCCCACCCACAGAACTGGTGACTAGCAACCCCGCCCACAGAACTGAAGGCCACACTGGCCAGCAACACATCACCTGAGGAATCCTCCACTCTCTGAGTGCCTCCCTCCTTCCCTATGCAGAGTCCTGATGAAAGTGTAAATGTGAGGTTACTCATCCTGCTCTTGGCATTCCACTAAGGAGATCTCCCTTCAGTCAGGGGCACATCTAGATACTTAGTACTGAGGTTCCTCTAGCTACCTAATACTTGGGGACACCTCTAGCTACTTAATACTGAGAATACTTCTGGCTACCTAATACTAAAGGGCATCCGTAGCTGCCTATGACAGGCAAGGGAAGTAAGAGAGAAGTGACAGCTGGGTGTGGTTTTGTAGGGTTTGTAGGTTCACGGAGAGTGAAGTGTAAGGTGCCAGGACATCTGTGCCTATAGGCTCCTGTGAGGTCAATCCGGGCCTGCATGCATGGAGGGCGGCGTCTAGGGCGCCAGGACATCTGTGCCTATAGGCTCCTGTGATGTAAATCCGGGCCTGCATGCATGGAGGGTGGAGTCTAGGGTGCCAGGACATCTGTGCCTATAAGCTCCTGTGAGGTAAATCCGGGCCTGCATGCATGGAGGGCGGAGTCTAGGGTGCCAGGACATCTGTGCCTATAGGCTCCTGTGATGTAAATCCGGGCCTGCATGCATGGAGGGCGGAGTCTAGGGTGCCAGGACATCTGTGCCTATAGGCTCCTGTGAGGTCAATCCGGGCCTGCATGCATGGAGGGCGGAGTCTAGGGTGCCAGGACATCTGTGCCTATAGGCTCCTGTGAGGTCAATCCGGGCCTGCATGCATGGAGGGCGGAGTCTAGGGTGCCAGGTCATCTGTGCCTATAGGCTCCTGTGATGTAAATCCGGGCCTGCATGCATGGAGGGCGGAGTCTAGGGTGCCAGGACATCTGTGCCTATAGGCTCCTGTGATGTAAATCCGTGCCTGCATGCATGGAGGGCGGAGTCTAGGGTGCCAGGACATCTGTGCCTATAGGCTCCTGTGATGTAAATCCAGGCCTACATGCATGGAGGGCGGAGTCTAGGGTGCCAGGACATCTGTGCCTATAGGCTTCTGTGATGTAAATCCGGGCCTCCATGCATGGAGGGTGGAGTCTAGGGTGCCAGGTCATCTGTGCCTATAGGCTCCTGTAATGTAAATCCTGGCCTGCATGCATGGGGGGCGGAGTCTAGGGTGCCAGGACATCTGTGCCTATAGGCTCCTGTGAGGTCAATCCGGGCCTGCATGCATGGAGGGCGGCGTCTAGGGCGCCAGGACATCTGTGCCTATAGGCTCCTGTGATGTAAATCCGGGCCTGCATGCATGGAGGGCGGAGTCTAGGGTGCCAGGACATCTGTGCCTATAAGCTCCTGTGAGGTAAATCCGGGCCTGCATGCATGGAGGGCGGAGTCTAGGGTGCCAGGACATCTGTGCCTATAGGCTCCTGTGATGTAAATCCGGGCCTGCATGCATGGAGGGTGGAGTCTAGGGTGCCAGGACATCTGTGCCTATAGGCTCCTGTGATGTAAATCCAGGCCTGCATGCATGGAGGGCGGAGTCTAGGGTGCCAGGACATCTGTGCCTATAGGCTCCTGTGAGGTCAATCCGGGCCTGCAGAAGTCCAATGGTAACACGCTGCTGACTTTGTGGCGGGTAGCAGACGATCGGAAACTTCTGCCGCAACAAGAAAGGGTAAGTGTGCTGGGCCCCATAGACTTTCATGGCTGTTGCATTACTCTGCGTGCAGAAAGGGTAACACAAGGCCATGAAACTGGTGTGGCGTAAAATTGTCCAGAATAGGGAACGCACAGCTTGTGTATGCTTCTCCTATACTGGCATATCAGGCTGTGAGTCCAGTTAGGGCTGGTGCACACCGGAGCGGTTCTGGAGCGTTTTTTAAAGCGAAAACGCTTGGCTAATGAAGATGAATGGGATGGTGCACACCAGAGCTGCTCGTTTTTTCCCCAAACGCAAACTGGGGGGATGCAGCATTTTTTAGATTTCTGAGGCGTTTCTGCCTCAAGGTTAAAGTATAGGAAAGTGGAAAACCGCTCTTAGAAACGCTAGATCACAGCGGTTTTCCAGGCTTTTTGTTACAGAAGCTGTTCAGTAACAGCATTACTGTAACAAAATATGACATCTGCTACACAAAAACACTCCAAAAAATGCTAGGCATGTTTAGAGAACCTCTCTAATCATGCCTAGAATCGCTCTGAAATCTGCTCCAAAAAGCAGATCTGCTAACGGTTTTGGTGTGCACTGGGCCTAAGCAGTATGAGAAAAAAATGGCAGATCAGAAAGCTCAGCAGATTGAGGTCGGAGTAGATTTTTACCTCTTTGGTCCTCTCTGAAAGCCATGATGCCGGTTATTTTATTCATCTCCCTGCTTTCCATTATTCCACCTCTCCAACTCTTTCCATTATTACCCTTATTAGTCTTTACCCCACTCTTTTACCCCCTCCTGGACCCATTGTCCCACCTGTCCATCTTCTCCCTCCATTCCTTCTCCACTCCTCGCCTTTGATGAATGTGCTTCAGACGGAATTCATTTGATCGCGCGTAGAAAATGAGCATTTGGTGTATTTGTCTGGAAAATTTATCACGTATAGGTTTTTTTTTTCCCTCTACAATATTACTTACTTTGTTAAACCCCCGAGGGTAGTCTGTTCCCAGCGCACGTGGGAGACGGCGTTCTGTGTCGGCTCCAAATCAAGTTTATTGATATTCTCTGAAAGGAACAAAATGAACATTCTGCTCCGGAGCTGAATCCGCGGGACAAGAGTTATTAAAAAATAGAAAGTTTATGAAAGTATGAGGAAAAATCAATCACCTCTTCAGATGTTTCTCCAGCTAAATAACTTCTTCTCTGAAAAATCTGAAGGAAAGTTTCTGGTGGTAACACGTAGTGAACTTCACGTAGAGGAGATATTTCCCATGGGATTGGGTAAAGCTGGTTTTCAGTTCCTCCAAGGGATGGAGATTGATGTTTCGAGTTCTACAGTGGAGCATTTTATAAACTCAGCCAATATTCATGTGGATTGGCAAGATGGAGGTGAAAGGTACATTAGCCTTGGGGCAGTTGGTGGAAAAAAATTGTAGTGAATACTTATATTCTAGGTAACATAAACCTCCTTTCAGGCATATTGTTTGTTCTTTGATGTGGCAACTCCAACTGCTGTCTAGAGCCGCCTGAAGTTTGCTGGTAGAAGCTCTTGTCATCCTGGACGTGGTTTAATTCTGGGTAGCTACTCTAAAACACTCTCAGGAAGATATGTTTATGAATAAACTACCTCCTAGAGTACCTTTAGCTTTAAAGAGGACTTGTTGTGGCAAATAGTAGAATGCAGTAAAGAGGACCTATAGGGACATATACCGGTAGTAGAATGCAATAATAGAGATGAGCGTAATGACCTAATTACGATTTTGCGAAATTTCGCGTAATTAGTGTAATTACGATTATGGCCGTAAGTACATAATCGTAATGAAGAAGGATTTCGCGAAATTTCGCGTAAGCGTAATTTTCGCATTACAGTCGTATCATGCCGTAATTTCGCATTAAACGCTACCGTAATTTCGCGTTAAACCGTAACGCTCCGTATAATATAAAAAAGCCGCCGACTTTAAGGGTTAATAGCAAAGCCCCCTTAAATGCTAAGAGCCTTAAATTTGGAGAATATATTAAGGAGATCAGGAGGAATAAGAGGAAAAAAATTGTTTTCAAAAAGACCTTATAGTTTTTGAGAAAATCGATGTTAAAGTTTCAAAGGAAAAATGTAAACATTTAAAAACCCGCCGACTTTAACGGTTAATAGCAAAGCCTGCTTAAAGTTTAGGAACACCAAATTCCCAGGGTATATTAAGGGGATCAGTGGGAATAAGAGGAAAAAAAACATTTTCAAAAAGACCTTATAGTTTTTGAGAAAATCAATTTTTAAGTTTCAAGGGCGAAAATGTCTTTTAAATGCGGAAAATGACAGTTTCTTTTGCACAGGTAACAATAGTGTATTATTTTCATAGATTCCCCCAAGTGGGAAGAGTTTTACTTACTTCGTTCTGAGTGTGGGAAATATAAAAAAAAAACGACGTGGGGTCCCCCCTCCCAGACCTCTTTAACCCCTTGTCCCCCATGCAGGCTGGGATAGCCAGAATGCGGAGCACCGGCCGCGTGGGGCTCCGCACCCTGACTATACCAGCCCGCATGGTCCATGGATTGGGGGGTCTCGGAAGGGGAGGGGCAGCCAAGCTTTCCCCTCCCCCTCCGAGCCCTTGTCCAATCCAAGGACAAGGGGCTCTTCTCCACCTCCGATGGGCGGTGGAGGTGGAGGCCGCGATTTCCTGGGGGGGAGGTTCATGGTGGAATCTGCGAGTCCCCTTTAAAAAGGGGTCCCCCAGATGCCCACCCCCCCTCCCAGGAGAAATGAGTATAGAGGTACTTGTACCCCTTAGCCATTTCCTTTAAGAGTTAAAGAGACTCCGTAACAAAAATTGCATCCTGTTTTTTATCATCCTACAAGTTCCAAAAGCTATTCTAATGTGTTCTGGCTTATTGCAGCACGTTCTACTATCACCATCTCTGTAATAAATCAACTTATCTCTCTCTTGTCAGACTTGTCAGGCCTGTGTCTGGAAGGCTGCCAAGTTCTTCAGTGTTGTGGTTCTGTGATGCATCTCCCCCCTCCAGGCCCCTCTCTGCACACTGCCTGTGTATTATTTAGATTAGGGCAGCTTCTCTCTTCTCTCTTATCTTTTACAAGCTGGATAAATCCTCCTCTGAGCTGGCTGGGCTTTCACATACTGAGGAATTACATACAGGCAGAGCTGTCTGCACTCTGCAGGAAGAAACAGCCTGACACTTCAGTGGAAGACAGCTGCAGGGGGAAAGAAACACACAAATGATCTCTTGAGATTCAAAAGGAAGGGTGTATACAGCCTGCTTGTGTATGGATGTATTTTCTATGTGTGGACATACTGTACATCAACCTACTTCCTGTTTTGGTGGCCATTTTGTTTGTTTATAAACAAACTTTTTAAAACTGTTTTTAACCACTTTTAATGCGGCGAGGAGCGGCGAAATTGTGATAGAGGGTAATAGGAGATGTCCCCTAACACACTGGTATGTTTACTTTTGTGCGATTTTAACAATACGGATTCTCTTTAAAGTAAATAAACACACAGACACTTAGAAAAAGTATTTTAATTGAACAAAAAACATAACCACGAAAAAAGTCCTTTAATATTCTTAATTAACCATTAATACTTACCTGTCCCTTTAAATAAATGATCCCTCGCAATATCCTCAGAAATGTTCTATCAGTTACAATGTAACAAAGTTATTACAATGTAACAACTTTGTTACATTGTAACTACGCCGCACCCGACGTCACTCGCCGCCGCCGCCGCCGCGTCTGTGCTGCAGGACCCGACAGAGCTCTGAGCTATAGCTCAGAGCTCTGAGAAGCATCTTTGTATTTGGGCTCCAAGGAGCCCCATTGGTCCTTAGCAGACCAATGGGGTTCCTTTAAATCAGAAGGAACCCCATTGGTCTGCTAAGGACCAATGGGGCTCCTTGGAGCCCAAATACAAAGATGCTTAGAGAGCTCTGAGCTATAGCTCAGAGCTCTGTCGGGTCCTGCAGCACAGACGCGGCGGCGGCGGCGGCGGTGAGTGACGTCGGGTGCGGCGTAGTTACAATGTAACAAAGTTGTTACATTGTAATAACTTTGTTACATTGTAACTGATAGAACATTTCCGAGGATATTGCGAGGGATCATTTATTTAAAGGGACAGGTAAGTATTAATGGTTAATTAAGAATATTAAAGGACTTTTTTCGTGGTTATGTTTTTTGTTCAATTAAAATACTTTTTCTAAGTGTCTGTGTGTTTATTTACTTTAACTCTTAAAGGAAATGGGTATGGGGTACAAGTACCTCTATACTCATTTCTCCTGGGAGGGGGGGTGGGCATCTGGGGGACCCCTTTTTAAAGGGGACTCCCAGATTCCACCATGAACCTCCCCCCCCAGGAAATCGCGGCCTCCACCTCCACCGCCCATCGGAGGTGGAGAAGAGCCCCTTGTCCTTGGATTGGACAAGGGCTCGGAGGGGGAGGGGAAAGCTTGGCTGCCCCTCCCCTTCCGAGACCCCCCAATCCATGGACCATGCGGGCTGGTATAGTCAGGGTGCGGAGCCCCACGCGGCCGGTGCTCCGCATTCTGGCTATCCCAGCCTGCATGGGGGACAAGGGGTTAAAGAGGTCTGGGAGGGGGGACCCCACGTCGTTTTTTTTTTATATTTCCCACACTCAGAACGAAGTAAGTAAAACTCTTCCCACTTGGGGGAATCTATGAAAATAATACACTATTGTTACCTGTGCAAAAAAAAACTGACATTTTCCGCATTTAAAAGACATTTTTCGCCCTTGAAACTTAAAAATCGATTTTCTCAAAAACTATAAGGTCTTTTTGAAAAAAAAAAATTTCCTCTTATTCCCACTGATCCCCTTAATATACCCTGGGAATTTGGTGTTCCTAAACTTTAAGCAGGCTTTGCTATTAACCGTTAAAGTCGGCGGGTTTTTAAATGTTTACATTTTTCCTTTGAAACTTTAACATCGATTTTCTCAAAAACTATAAGGTCTTTTTGAAAAAAAAATTTTTCCTCTTATTCCTCCTGATCTCCTTAATATATTCTCCAAATTTGAGGCTCTTAGCATTTAAGGGGTCTTTGCTATTAACCCTTAAAGTCGGCGGCTTTTTTATATTATACGGAGCGTTACGGTTTAACGCGAAATTACGGTAGCGTTTAATGCGAAATTACGGCATGAACGAAACGCGAAATTACGCGTTGAAAATTACGCTTACGGTATTTTCAATTACGATTTTAATGGCAATTACGCTACCGTAATTTCGCATCGTAATCGCAAATTTCGCATGCGTAATTTTAGTAATGCGAAATTACGAAAATTTCGGCTCAACTCTAATAAAGAGGCCCTGTAGTGACATATAGTAGAATGCAGTAAAGAGGCCCTGTAGTGACATATAGCGGAATGCAGTAAAGAGGCCCTGTAGTGACATAAAATGGAATGTAGTAAAGAGGCCCTGTAGTGACATATAGCAGAATGCAGTAAAGAGGATCTGTAGTAACATATAGCAGAATGCAGTAAAGAGGATATGTAGTGACATATAGCAGAATGCAGTAAAGAGGCCCTGTAGTGACATAAAATGGAATGCAGTAAAGAGGCCCTGTAGTGACATATAGCAGAATGCAGTAAAGAGGATCTGTAGTAACATATAGCAGAATGCAGTAAAGAGGATCTGTAGTGACATATAGCAGAATGCAGTAAAGAGGCCCTGTAGTGACATAAAATGGAATGCAGTAAAGAGGCCCTGTAGTGACATATAGCAGAATGCAGTAAAGAGGCCCTGTAGTGGCATATAGCAGAATGCAGTAAAGAGACCCTGTAGTTACATATAGCAGAATGTAGTAAAGAGGCCCTGTAGTGACATATAGCAGAATGCAGTAAAGAGACCCTGTAGTTACATATAGCAGAATGTAGTAAAGAGGCCCTGTAGTGACATATAGCACAATGCAGTAAAGAGGCCCTGTAGTGACATATAGCAGAATGCAGTAAAGAGACCCTGTAGTTACATATAGCAGAATGTAGTAAAGAGGCCCTGTAGTGACATATAGCAGAATGCAGTAAAGGGGCCCTGTAGTGACATATAGTAGAATGCAGTAAAGAGGACCTGTAGTGACATATAGCAGCATGCAGTAAAGAGGCCCTGTAGTGACATATAGCAGAATGTAGTAAAGAGGCCCTGTAATGACATATAGCAGCATGCAGTAAAGAGGCCCTGTAGTGACATATAGTAGAATGCAGTAAAGAGGCCCTGTAGTGGCATATAGCAGAATGCAATAAAGAGGTTCTGTAGTGACACATAGTAGAATGCAGTAAAGAGGCCCTGTAGTGACATATAGCAGAATGCAGTAAAGAGGCCCTGTAATGACATATGGCAGAGAGCAGTAAAGAGGCCCTGTAGTGACATATAGCAGAATGCAGTAAAGAGGCCCTGTAGTGACATATAGCAGAATGCAGTAAATTATTCAGAATACCCATTTTTACTGTAATTTTCCTGGGTTCACCAACAGAAACACTTATACATGTATATGATGGGATGTGAACGTTTGGGCAACCTTGTTAATTGTCATGATTTTCCTGTATAAATCATTGGTTGTAATGATAAAAAAATGTCAGATAAATATATCAGATAGGAGACACACACAGTGATATTTGAGAAGTGAAATGAAGTTTATTGGATTTACAGAAATTGTGCAATCATTGTTTAAATAAAATTAGGCAGGTGCATACATTTGGGCACTGTTTTATGGATTCCAAAACCTTTAGAACTAATTATTGGAACTCAAATTGGCCCCGTGAGCTCAGTGACCCCTGACCTACATACACAGGTGAATCCATTTATGAGAAAGAGTATTTAAGGAGGTCAATTGGAAGTTTCCCTCCTCTTTTAATTTTCTCTGAAGAGTAGCAACAAGGGGGTCCCAAAACAACTCTCAAATGATCTGAAAACAAAGGTTGTTCACCATCATGGTTTAGGGGAGGGATACAGAAAGCTGCCTCAGAGATTTCAGCTGTCTGTTTCCACAGTTAGGAACACATTGAGGAAATGGAAGGCCACAGGCTCGGTTTAAGTTAAGGTTCGAAATGGCAGACCAAGAAAAATCTTGGATAGACAGAAGCGACGAATGGTGGGAACAGTCAGAGTCAACACACTGACCAGCATCAAAGACCTACAACATCATCTTGCTGCAGATGGAGTCACTGTGCATCGTTCAACCATTCGGCACACTTTACACAAGGAGATGCTATATGTGAGAGTGATGCAGAGGAAGCCTTTTCTCTGCCCGCAGCACAAACAGAGCCGCTTGAGGTATGCTAAAGCACATTTGGACAAGCCAGCTTCATTTTGGAATAAGGTGCTGTGGACTGATAAAACTAAGTTATTTGGGCATAACAAGGGGCGTTATGCATGGAGGAAAAGGAACACAGCATTCCAAGAAAAACACCTGCTACCTACAGTAAAATATGGTGGTGGTTCCATCATGCTGTGGGGCTGTGTGGCCAGTGCAGGGACTAGGAATCTTGTCAAAGTTGAGGGACACATGGATTCCACTCAGTATCAGCAGATTCTGGAGACCAATGTCCAGGAATCAGTGACAAAGCTGAAGCTGCGCCGGGGCTGGATCGTTCAACAAGACAATGACCCTAAACACTGCTCAAAATCCACTAAGGCATTCATGCAGAGGAACAAGTACAACATTCTGGAATGGCCATCTCAGTCCCCCGACCTGAATATAACTGAAAATCTGTGGTGTGAGTTAAAGAGAGCTGTCCATGCTCGGAAGCCATCAAACCTGAATGAACTAGAGATGTTTTGTACAGAGGAATGGTCCAAAATACCTTCAACCAGAATCCAGACTCTCATTGGAACCTACAGGAAGCGTTTAGAGGCTGTAATTTCTGCAAAAGTAGGATCTACTAAATATTGATTTCATTTTTTCTTTTACTTTTTTTTCTCAATAAAATGAACCTCAGATAATAGAGCTTTTCCCACATTGCTCCTTGAATTGGGAAAGTGCTGGCTGAGTGAGTAGGTAGCCTCATGCAGAGAGGGTTTCGGCACTTCAGTGAATAGAGGTAAGAGTTCGGTCAAGTGGTGTCAGTGAATCTCGGGAAGGGCCCTTTGCCTTGCCTCTTATGCCACGTCTCTGTATGCTTTATAAAAAGTCATCCCACCAGAGCACAGCATTTTCAAGATAAAAGGATTCCATATTTCAGGGCCTGTCTGGGGAATCTGCCACTTGCTGTTTAATAATGAATAATGACCGCAAGCCTGGCAAGACACATTTTCAAAACTAATAATTTAAATCAAACAGCAGCCTTGTGGAAATATACACTTGCCGGCGTGAAAGAGCCCGACTTCTGCCTGTGTTCTGTTCAAAGGAGATTTGCTACTTCTCTTAAAGTGGACCTGAACTCTTGCACAGGACTGAAGGAAAACAGAGAAATGCACCCTGTATGTATTTAGAGAGTTCAGCCTGTCTAATATTTCCTAAATCTGTGACTAATCACCAGTGTAATTTGATCTCTCAGCTGTGTTAGCTGGCTGCCTAGGCAGAGCTGCTAATTTGTAAACACAGGATGTTAACCCTATGTCTGCTTCCATGAAAGCAGGAAGTAGACACACTGCAGATTTATTGCAGGATTTGTATCAGCTGTAACAAAGAAATATTTTTCTGTAAAGGTTATTATTGCTGTTGTTGTTTACCCTTTAGAGCAGAGAGGAAGTTCTGAGTTCAGGTCTGCTTCAAAGCCTGTTTCAGACGGGAGGCTGAACTGTGAGCTTATTGGACAGTTTAGCGTCCTGTCTGCCATCTGGCAGCGCCATTCAGGTGACATTTAGATGCAGCCGAATGTCAATGTTTGTTACACCGGGGCTATCAGCACTTGGCATGTGTTGGTGTTACACGGTGGCAGAGGATTGCCACATATCGAGTCTGACCACAGCTGCGGCCACTTAGGGGTGATTCCATGGGTACACTTTAATTCAGTGGTCCTCAAACTAAGGCCCGCGGGCCGAATGCGGCCCCCTGAGGCTCTTTCACTGGCCCCCCACACACAAAATGTATTACCTGCTGTGTTGGAGGCATAATGTCGGCTCTGGATCAATGGGAGACATGAGAGCTGCCCATGTTCATAAGCGCTGTCTACAATACCTGGGCTCAATGTAAAGTTTTTCTACATCATTTTATGGAGGTAATCACCCTCTTTTTTTCTTATTTTTACATTTTTATCACTTTGACGGCCTTTTTCACCTCTGAGGTCCAGCCATGGCATATGTTGCAGAGCATGCAAAGAGCTCTCATTTAGATTTAAGTGTGTCTGTGTAGGCAGAGCCAAGCAGAAGGTCCTTAAAGCGGATCCGAGCTGAAAAGCTAACTATAATAAGTAACTTGTCTATATATCTTATCTAAAGTTTAGATAGTTTACACAGCATATCTAGCTGCAAACAGCTTCAACAGTTTTTGATTATTTATTCCTGTGATACAATGAGGGCAGCCATGTTCTGTTTGTCACATTGTCACAGCCTAAGGGCTGGAGATGCTATTAGGTTGCCTGTGTGTAAATTCACTCCCCTCTCCTCCTCCCTCCTCGCCTCTGCCTCTAGCTAGTAACCTCCTCCTCCTCCTGCCCAGACTGAGCTCCCATAAGCCCTTACTACAGTGCCAAGGCACAAAAGGAGCTGTGGGCGAGGCTTGTTTAGTTTATAGGGATTAGAGTATTAAAACAAAACAAAAAAAAGTTTGTCTTGAGGAATGCCCTATAAACTATATGAAAGGAACACAGTTATGCAATGAGTAAAAGTTTATCTCGGATCCACTTTAATAGGGCGGGGGGGGGGGGATGCTTAAAAAGCCCCCCCCCCCCTCTGAAATTCACAGTAGTACCAACCATCATGTGGTGGGGACCCTCCCTCTTACCCCCTTGTCCTGCAATGACATGTGACCTCCCTCTCCCCCCTTGACCTGAGAAGTGGAAACATTTACTGTGGTGTCTATTGGGGAAAGCAGGCGGTACTCCTCTATTACTAACACAAATTAGATTAACCTGAATCACAAGGAAATGTCCTCAGATTCTCAGCGATGGCCGCTTCTTTATGGCCGATCTAATCATCACAACAGCCTACAAGATGCCAGACAATTAACACTTCAAGAGCTTCATTAAAAAAGAGGTTTTATCAGTTTGACTAAATAATTGAGAATATGATGTTAGCGGGAAGGTTCCAATTATCTGATAATGCGTGTCGATTGCCCTTTGTTAACGAACTGATTTTTCTCAGGGCAGCTCTGTGTTTGTCTATAGAGCTGTTTGGAATGGAGGAAGGACAGTAATAACTTGTTGGGGTTTTTTTGTGCAACAGTTTAGGTCTTTCCAACCCCTCAAGTCACTAACTCTGCGACCGCGTTCCACCAGCAGTAACCAGGGAGGCATCAAACGTCAAACCTACTGCCAGTGTCACTGTCTGGTTCCTAATTATGGATAGATTGCTGAAGCTTTGACTGTTGTGCTGATGCACCTTAACTGGAGGAATTGATTGATGTTACCCAACTCATATATGGGCATTTAATTAGACTTACAACATTTTTGGGTTCACATTTCTTCGATACCCATCCCAAGTCTGGGAAGGGATGCCAGGTCACCCAAGTGATCGCACTATACTTCTGATAGCCTAGGCAAAGGGAGATGCTCTTCTTGACATCACAAGGTGTTTTCTGAACCAGCCCTGTTTTCCTCCCGATATCTGATGGGACCATGGAGGTATCTAGAGTCTTACCTTTGTAGGTCAGGGATGTTCAACTCAAATACACATTGGGCCGAAATTAAAAACTGGCCAACCTTGAGGTATAGTAGCCACCTCCCTCCCCCATACAGTCCCCTGATGTCTAATGGCCCATCCCCTCCCCTATACAGTTCCCTGGTGTCTAGCGACCCCCTTCCCCTGCCTCCCCTATACAGTTCACTGGTGTCTAGTGCCCCACTCCCCTATACAGTTCCCTGGTGTCTAGCGACCTCCTTCCCCTCCCTCCCCTATACAGTTCCCTGGTGTCTAGTGCCCCCCTCCCCTATACAGTTCCCTGGTGTCTAGCGACTTCCTTCCCCTCCCTCCCCTATACAGTTCCCTGGTGTCTAGCAACCCCCTTCCCCTCCCTCCCCATACAGTTTCCTGGTGTCAAGTACCCACCTCCCTCCCTTATACAGTTCCCTGGTGTCTAATGGCCCATCCCCTCTCCTATACAGTTCCCTGGTGTCTAATGGCCCGCCCCTCTCCTATACAGTTACCTATGGCTGATAAGATAAGCTGCTGCTGAAACTGGAGACACAGTCTGCCTATGCAGGGATCCCAGAGAGAGTGTCTGTAAACTCCGGAAGGAGGGTGAGCAAATGTGCCCAAACATTGACGCAGATGAGAAAAAAAAAAGTAAGGGAGGAAATGACATCACGATTGGCCTCAATCAGAAGCACTGTTATGCTGGGAATACACGGCTCGATTTTGAGCCATTAAGATGGCTAGTTAGATAATTTCCGACATGTACGATCTCCGGTCCAATCGTTTCGCCTCTCGACTCCGGAATGAAGTGAATGGAAAAAGATTAAAAAAAAACAGCGGGAGATAAGATAATTAATTGCGGAATCGAGCGGCGAATCGATCGAGAGGAGAATTGAGCCGTGTGCCCAGCATTAGGAACAGTTTTCTATTTTTATTTACTTTATAAATCATGAAAAACCATACTGAGGACAGTACAAACACAACTAGTATTTATCTTCTGATTTAACTGTAGCTTAAAGGGATACTGTAGGGGGGTCAGGGGAAAATGAGTTGAACTTACCCGGGGCTTCTAACGGTCCCCCGCAGACATCCTGTGTTGGCGCAGCCACTCACCGATGCTCTGGCCCCGCCTCCGGTTCACTTCTGAAATTTCAGACTTTAAAGTCTGAAAACCACTTCGCCTGCGTTGCCGTGTCCTCGATCCCGCTGATGTCATCAAGAGCGCACAGCGCAGGCCCAGTATGGTCTGTGTCTGCGCAGTACACTCCTGGTGACATCAGCGGGAGCGAGGACACGGGCGTACAGGCGCAGTGGTTTTCTGACTTTAAAGTCAGAAATTCCAGAAGTGAACCAGAGGCGGGGCCGGAGCATCGGTGAGTGGCTGCGTGGACACAGGATGTCTGCGGGGGACCATTAGAAGCCCCGGGTAAGTTCAGCTCATTTTCCCCCGACCCCCTACAGTATCCCTTTAAAATTTTGTACTTTAATTATTATTTATGAATTTAGTTATTTATAAATGTATGTACTTCTGCAACACGACAAGACGGGAGCAACACAGGGTGTATTATTTTAGGGTGTGGATAGGTCATTATATTCAAAGGACCACTGCAGAGAAAAAAGTAAGCAGTTAAAATCTGACAGAACCGACAGGTTTTGGACTAGTCCATCTCCTCATGGGGAATGCTCAGGGTTTTCTTTGTTTTCAAAAGCATTTCCTGAACAGTGGTTGCTAAGTCTAACTGCCAAAATAGTAGGATACCAGCCAGCCTTCCTACTCACTTGCACACTATTTTGTCAGTTAGACTTAGCAACTGCCGTTCAGGGATTGCTTCTGAGACCAAAGAAAACCCTGAGAATCCCTCCATGAGAACATGGACTAGTACAAAACCTGTCGGTTCTGTCAGATTTTAACTTATTTTTTCACTATAGTGGTCCTTTAAGAATTGAAGATTCAGTGTTCAGAGGCTTCAGTGTAATCACTTATGTTTAAGAGTAATCCATTCCTCTTTAGTAGACATTTCAAGAACTTCTGTGGGGCAAAGGGGAAGACCGTCTGAGGGGTTGCATGGACACACTGCACAAACCAGGGTGACGGGGGTGCCCAAAAATGATTTAAAATAAAATGGAGGCTCTGCTTAAGGAGGAACTGTCGCGAAAATCTTAAAATTTAAAACACATACTAATAAGAAGTACATTTCTCCCAGAGTAAAATGAGCCATAAATTACTTTTCTCCTATGTTGCTGTCACTTACAGTAGGTAGTAGAAATCTGACAGAACCGACAGGTTTTGGGCTAGCCCATCTCTTCATGAGGGATTCTCAGCATGGCCATTAATCTTTATAAAGACATTCTCTAAAAATGATTAATGCAAAGATGCTGGCCAGCCTCCCTGCTCACTATTTTGGAAGTTGGACGGAGCAACTGCCATTCACTAAGCGCTTTTAAATATAAAGAAAACCCTGAGAACCTCCCTATGAGAAGATGGGCTAGTCCAAAATCTGTCAGTAATGTCAGATTTCTACTACTTACTGTAAGTGACAGCAATATAGGAGAAAAGTAATTTATGGCTCATTTTACTCTGAAAGGAACGTACTTCTTATTTGTATATGTTTATACGTATTTTACATTTTAAGATTTTCGCGACAGAGGTCCTTTAAATACGTAAAGTCAACAATTTTCTATGGACACTAAGTTTAGTTGGTTCTTCTGAAGGTAATCACTCCTCTAATAAGTTTTTATGATTTTTAGGGTAATCCTAGTCTGGGCTGTAGCCCTTAGTTCTGGGCATTATGGTGTATGCATTGGCGCATATTGTCGAACATGGCACCCAACCGACACATACATCCGCATCCTCTTAATGGCTCCAGGACGTTTTTATAAGTCAAACAGTGCTGCTACCGCTGTGCATGTGTACGTGCGCACCCCTGCGCGTGCACATGCGCGCTCCTGTGTGTCGACACGTGCATTCCCGTGCACGTGAAAATAGTGAAAGGAAAAACCCACCAAAGAAAAAATACACCTTTATTTCCAAGTACTATATTGTCACCATACTTTGTACTAGGGACATCATTAAAATCTTGTGATAGCCAGGACACATAGGCAGATAAAATGTGTGGGTTTTATGCACAGTAGCAGTGTTTATATTAAAACTATAGGGGATGAAATTGGAGAAATAGTGTATTTTTTTCATTTTTTCCTTGTTTTTCTCTTTAAAATGCATAGAAAATAAAGTAATTACTGAAAACAAATATCAACCCCAAAAAGCCTAATTGGTGGTGAAAGAAACAAGATATAGATCATTTCATTGTGATTAGTAGTGATTAAGCTATTGGCAAATGAAAGGGATGAGCACTGAAAGGTGAAAATCGCTCTTGCCCATTAGGATAAAAACGCCTTTGGGGTGAAGTGGTTAAATTGATATATTACTAATTTTAAAATGTTAATATGAAGGAAACTGAACCAGGATAGAAAGGACCAGTGTGGTTTGAATTATAAAACAACATATTTTTCTGATGAAATATTTATGGTATGCGTGACTAGGGGTGATGGGGGCATGATCAGGGGTGTGGCAAGGGCGTGGCTTAAGTGTTCCACTTTCTCATCTCAAAAATTTGGGAGGTATGTGATACCCCATGGACTGTACACCCCTTATACTGCCCCTATACCCCAACCCCTATGGACTGTAAATCCCAGCCCCTCATACTGTCCCTTATGCCCTCCACACCCTTGTGGACTGTTGGACTGTATACCCCAACCCCCTATACTATTACCATACCCCCCCCCCCCCTTCCTTGTTAATGCCAGTGTTTTCCTTTGGCAATGCTAAATGTATTTGGTCCTGCCAATAAAGCTTTTTTGGATTTGCATTTGGACTGGTGATGGTGGCGTAAGGGGGAAGGGGGGGAGGTGGAGGGGCTGGCGCTGGTGCGTGCAGAAGAGGAGGAGGGGGTTGCAGGGCGCACCACTGCACTTTATGTGCAAAAATTGACCCGAGTAAAGGAAACCATTTACTGTAGTGTCTATATTGGCGATAGAATTCTTTTTTATTACTAACACAAATTACATCAGCCTGAATCTCGAAGAAATGTCCTCAGCGATGGCCGCTTCTTTATGGCCGATCTAATCATCACAAAAGCGTACAAGATGCCAGACAATTAACACTTCAAGAGCTTCATTAAAATGAGGTATTATTAGTTTGACTAAATAATTGAGAAGACGACGTTAGCGGGAGCGTTGCAATTATCTGATAAAGCGTGACGATCGCCCTCTGTTAATGAAGCGATTTTTCACAGAATGACCCCCTATGTTTTATTTATTTATAGCGCGGTGCGGAACAGAGAAGGACATTAATACATTGTTGTCTATATCGTGCAGCACCTTAGATGTTTATATTTATTCAGTTCGGGCTACATTTGTATTGAGTGCACTGCTGAAACGATTCTCAGAGAGGCTGTCAGTGGGCCGAGTAGGGATGGTCCAAAATGCAAGTTTCTGCCATTCCCGATTACCGTTTCTGCAGATTTTTGAGTTCTTATTTCCGAGGAGCCTTGTTTTGGTCATTTTTAAAAATTCTCTGATTGGCCAAATACTTCCAAGTTGACTCTGCATCCTCTGATTGGTCCAGTGCTTTGGCTAAAATTACCCAGTTAGGTAATGAGGTATTTTTGCAGAAATCTGATATCCGTTTTCCGAGTTCCAATCAGAAAATTTGGAAATTGCAATTCTGTGGAATGCGAATGAGCATCCCTAGGGCCGACAGACATGCAGAATGGACCCCATGCTTTCCTGTGGACCTGTTCACACTTGTCCATCTTCACTGTGTCCAGGATTGATCATTGCTTTTCCACAACTCACGAATCTGACCAGCACAATTTTTCCAGACAGAGCCATCCATCCCGTAGCGTAGCACACATCTCCTCTCCTAAGTGCGTTAGACATCGACACGGCCCTCCGGTCGGAGTGGTGCAGTGCAGCCATGCTATACAGATGTGTTACCACTCTGATCAAGTGTTCAACAAGCCTTAAAGTGCTCTGAAAGCCAGCATTTCTACTTTGCTCTAAAAGATTCCTCTCAGCTTGAAAGCTACTATCCCAGAATTTATTTTTTAGCAGAACATCACAGAAATGGTTAAACAAAAGCATGTTGTCCTGCTATTCAGCTTCAATCCGCATCCAAACTGTAGATAACAGTATGTTTGTTTACATTCCAATGTTGTTACAATGTGTGTAAACACAGTCTAACAAGTGAAGGAGCTCTCTGTGCTTCAGACACACGCACAGTTCAGAAAAGCTCATTAGAAGATGTTAATCTATAATAAAATGCGATGCCAGCTTTCAGGGTACGATAAACTACACTTTGGAAACGTGTAATTTGTAAACAGACAATATTAGGTGTGCACAAAAGCAAATATAATAACTGTGTGAGTAATAAGAAGTAGGAAAACACATTTTTATTGAAGGTTATGTTGGAGTTTCAGACCACTTTAACCCTTTTCAGACTTCTGCATCGTGTATATATGTCCCTGGAAACTTCACTTCTGCACCAGGGGCGTAAATACATGTACTTTATTGTTTACCTTGCTGTTCCCGATTGCCATGCTGCTGCCGCTCGTTTTTGTCGGAATCCCACACCCAATCGCAGTGCCTGTGATGATTGAAAAGGTGACGTCATTAAGACATCCACTTTAACGAAACCAAAAGTAAACAGATACACTTACTACTACTATTTACAGTACTCAGCAATCCAGTGTAGCACCATCTTGTGGCCAAAAAGTAAAAATGCATCCCCATAACCTATTATATACAGATATACATACATATTTATTAATTTTTGACCCCTTACACCTCCCGTATAAATTCCAAAAAAAAGATACCATTTAAAAAAAAAATACATAAATGCCTTGTGGACTTTTTATTATGTATGTCATTGAGAGTATATTACTGCTAATTTTGCAAATAAAGGCTCATAATTAGTGTTATAGTATTACAAATCACTAAACAGAAAAATGACACCTTTATTTCCACATAAAATATTATCGCCATACATTGTACTAGGGACACAATTTAAATGTTGTAATAACCGGGACAAATGGGCAAATAAAATGTGTGAGTTTTATCCACAGCAGCACATTATATTTAAAAACTATAATGGCCAAAAACTGAGAAATAATGATTTTCTTTTTTGTTTTTTCTTATTATTCTCTTTAAAATGCATATAAAATACTTCTTAGCAAAAAGTACCACCCAAAGAAAGCCTAATTTGTGGCAAAAAAAAAATATAGATCATTTCAGTGTGATAAGTAACAATACAGGCATTGGCGAATGAATGGGAGGAGTGTGATATGAAAATTGCTCTGGTTTTTGAGGGGAAAAAACCTGTGATTAGGAAGTTATTAAAGTGAACCAGAGAGGAAGCACCCTCATGTATTTTACCATATATATCAGGGGACATTATAGAAAACACCTACCCTGCTCTGTTTCATTTTTAACAGTTCAGCTTGCTTCTTATCAACCCTGATAAAATCCCTGACTGAGCATTCAGTCTGGCTTTGCTCAGGAATCATTATAGCTGAGTCTGTGTTTTCTGGTGTCTTTTGAAGCCCAAGCCTGCCCCCTTGTGGCTCTGCTCAGCAATCATTATAGCTGAGTCATTATAGCAAAGCCAGACTGAATGCTCAGTCAGGGATTTTATCCGGGCTGATAACAAGCAGGCTGAGCATTGAAGAATGAAACAGAGAGCAGGGTAGGTATTTTCTCTAATGTTCCCACTGATATATATGGTAAAATACATGAGGGTGCTTTGTCTCTGGTTCCCTTTAAATAGGCACCACAACAACATATAGTACCCAGTTTTGCATTAATTATCCTGTTTTTTCCCCCCTTTGTGTGGCTTCAATGAGGAATTAAATAAAGCCTAATTAGTGATGAAATAAAACTATATATAGATCATTTCAGTGTGATAAGTAACAATAAAGGCATTGGCGAATGAATGGGAGGAGTGTGATGTGAAAAATGCTCTGTTTTTCGAGGGGAAAAACACTGTGGTTGGGAAGTGGTTAAATAGGCGCCACAATGACGTATAGTACCCAGTTTTGCGTTAATTATCCTGTTTTTATTTTTATCCTTTGTGTGGCTTTAATTAGAAATGTATCCAGTGACGGCTGCTTTTGCCTCCTTTTGAGTATTTGACAGAAATGTGACATTGTAGAGTCGTTACATTCAGATTAGGTACAATCCTGCAGCGTCAGAGAGGGAGGAACCATCGTCTCAGTTGTGATGACGTGACACACATACATATACTGTGCTTGTATATGAAGATGTTGCCTGCTTATTAAGTCAAATTGTAATAAACATTTTTGCATGTCTTGCAAAGCCCTTGGTATGCAAACCAAGTTACTTGCAATCAAAGTACAGTACTGTACTTAGAAAGGAATTTACACAATAACTGAGTACTATGTCGCCATCTAATGGTATTTTGGCAGAACTGCCATTGATCTTTCGGTGGGCTGTTCATATTGTATGCTGCATAAACATTCAGTAAATATTTGTACAGATTTTCCATAGTCTCAGTAGTTAAATTAGGCTAATAGGTGATCAACAGAATCCTTCAGCCAATGCTGTCCAGTTTAGCTGTCATATCCTAAATACGCATTAATAAGTGTTGATATATCCCTTCCATCATTTAATGTTGTATTTTTACCACTGGCCTACTGAGATTGGCCATTAATTATACACAAACAACGATTAACCCTCTGCACTCATACACATTAAGCAGGAGCTCCAGTAATGGTAAAAACCATTGCACTAGTGGAGGATGTTCGCTTCCAAAATGGTTTGCATGTAAAGGCATTTCATACTAGACCCTTACACCACAATGAGTTACCGCCAGGTCAAAAGGGACCCTACTCCGCCCACACCAGTCAGTGAAGCAAGCAAACAAACACTTCATGCTCTCAAACTGGGAATTTACGCTGAGGCAATGTAATGTTTCTACCATTATAGGGAACACACACATACATCAGTCCAAGATCTCCAGGGAGCAGCAAATTGCACTACTTACACCATTATATAAATGGGCTGCACTGGCACAGAGGCAGGAGAGCTGAAGCCAGACCACAATGGCTGCCTTGCTTGTGTGGCTAATATTTATACCTGGAATAACTCTAAAGGTGGCTACTAATGATACGATTCTTTGGACGATCGATCAGAAATTATTATTCAGGCCCACTAACAGAAGGATAGCTGCTATCCACTTGGATCTATGCAATCGGTAATACAGTTTGATTAAGGCCATTAACTATATGACTCTTTGGATGATCAATTCTCCTGGACTCTGTTCACCAGCAGGTGGCGTTTTGCAACACCTCCTCACGGAGTTGATTTTGCCTGCAGTTTCTAAGTTTACCTGCTGGTGGCTCTCTGCTTCTGGATGGCAGTACGTTCAGTGTTCACCCAGCAGGTGGCCCTCATGCAACACATTCTTGACGTTCAGTGATTATGACCTTACCAGTTGAAATGGTATGTATGGACTCCGCCCACCTCAGAACCCGGACAGAACTTAAAGGGGCACTATGGCAAAAAAAATTTAAATATGTGCAAACCTAGACAAATAAGAAGTATGTTTTTTTCCAGAGTAAAATGGAGCCATAAATTACTTTTCTCCTATGTTGCTGTCACTTATAGTAGGTAGTAGAAATCTGACAGAAGCAACACGTTTTGGACTAGTCCATCTCTTCATGGGGATTCTCAGGGATTTATTTATTTTCAAAAGCACTTAGTGAATGGCAGTTGCTCTGTCCAACTGCCAAAAAACTGTGTAGCGAGCCGGGAAGCTGGCCAGCATCAGTGTTTAAATCTTTTTTAGAGAATATCTTTATAAAGAATAAAAGCCTTGCTGAGAATCCCCTATGAAGAGATGGACTAGTCCAAAACCTGTCGCTTCTGTCAGATTTCTACTACTTACTGTAAGTGACAGCAACATAGGAGAAAGGTCATTTATGGCTCATTTTACTCTGGAAGAAATGTACTTCTTATTTGTCTATGTTTGCACATATTTTAAATTTTAGAATTTTTTGCCATAGTGCCCCTTTAAAGGGATACTGTAGGGGGGTCAGGGGAAAATGAGTTGAACTTACCCGGGGCTTCTAACGGTCCCCCGCAGACATCCTGTGACCGCGCAGCCACTCACCGATGCTCCGGCCCCGCCTCCGGTTCACTTCTGGAATTTCAGACTTTAAAGTCTGAAAACCACTGCGCCTGCGTTGCCGTGTCCTCGATCCCGCTGATGTCATCAAGAGCGCACAGCGCAGGCTCAGTATGGTCTGTGTCTGCGCAGTACACTCCTGGTGACATCAGCGGGAGCGAGGACACGGCAACGCAGGCGCAGTGGTTTTCTGACTTTAAAGTCAGAAATTCCAGAAGTGAACTGGAGGTGGGGCCGGAGCATCGGTGAGTGGCTGCGCCAACACAGGATGTCTGCAGGGGACCATTAGAAGCCCCGGGTAAGTTCAGCTCATTTTCCCCCGACCCCCCTACAGTATCCCTTTAAGTTTGCTTGGCTGTCCTGTCGCTGTGCTCTCTGCTCTAAGAAGCTCTGTTCTGACTCTGATCTGCCTTACCTTTGTCTGCTGTTCTGCCATGGCTGTATACTGTATAAATGTATATATATATATATATATATATATATATATATATATATATATATATATATATATTATAAAATATTTTTTTTTTTGTATAGCTAGGTGTCATTAGGATTGCTGTGTCTTGTGGTGGTTGCCCTCACATTACCGGACCACCTTTCAATCCACCCCTTAGTCACTCACCTCTGAGGTTCAGGGTCACATGACCACAACATCAGACAGCGCATGGATTTAAAGAGGAACTCCAGTGAAAATAATGTAATAAAAAAAGTGCTTCATTTTTACAATAATTATGTATAAATGATTTAGTCAGTGTTTGCTCATTGTAAAATCTTTCCTCTCCTCGATTTACATTCTGACATGTATCACATGGTGACATTTTTACTGTGGGCAGGTTATGTAGCTGCTCCTAGCTGTTTTGGCCGTTAGAGACAGCTGTAAGCAGCTATTTCCTGTCTCTGAACATTGTTACATTGTAGCAGTTTGCCCAGAGTACCGCGGTACTCAGAGCTTCTTGTGGGAGGGGTTTCAGCACAATATCAGTCATACAGCGCCCCCTGATGGTCTGTTTGTGAAAAGCAATATATTTCTCATGTAAAAGGGGGTATCAGCTACTGATTGGGATAAAGTTAAATTCTTGGTTGGAGTTCCTCTTTAAAGCACATCTGAACACTTTTTCTCTAATCAGTGCCCTGTCTTGACTCCTCCACTCCCCCTCCTCCCTAACAAAAGCCCATGCATTCCTCCCACATTGACACAACCACCCCTACCAAAACCACACTAAACGCTGGCAGTAACCCCCATACCGTACCTCGGTGGTGTTCATACATCTAGCCTGCAGATGTATAACTAATAAGGTTGTTGCGTGGTCATATTGAGACTGATAATTACCAAACTGGAGAACAGGAAACAGAACTGACCAGACATATCTGTGTGGACAAAGGACTGTGAAGTAGTGAACTTGCATCCTATATAATAATCCTCAAGTGTCGCTGCATCATCCTGTCCCTGTGTCCGTGCATTTGTGCTACTGCGCATGTGCAGCACGGACAGCCGTTGAAACAGGAGGAGGCCAGGGAGCCGGATGTGTGTGCGCACAGCAGGCGCTTGCGCGCTGACATGCAGCAGTGGCAGCAGTCACAGGAGCGGGAGGGGGGTTGTGAGACTGACCTAGAGCCCGTTATATTAATGGGCTTAGGTTTACTAGTAATATATATTATCCCCATGTCTGTGTGGGTTTCCTCCATGCACTCTGATTTCCTCCCACATCCCAAAAACATATAGATAAGTTAATTGGCTTCCCCCTAAATTGGCCCTAGACTATGATACATGCACTACACGATACATACATAGATATATGACTATGGTAGGGACTAGATTGTGAGCTCCTCTGAGGGACAGTTAAGTCACATGACAATGTACTCTCGCGATTGCTCACTTATATATATTTGTACTAATTGACAACACATATTTTCTCATTTTATCTCAGCTTTTGCTGTAATTTGTGGTCTCTTGTTCTTGCACTAAGCATACAAACAACAAGGTGTATTCTATGTTATACCCAGTGGCATAGCTAAGGAGCTGTGGGCCCCTATGCAAGTTTTACAATGCCCCCCCCCCCCCCCGCATTACTACTATTCAAAGTATCTATAGAAGTAATTATTATGAGTACAGGACAAATGGAGAGCTAATACTGCAGTTGAGGGAGGGCCCTTCCAGGCCCCTCAGGCCTAAGGGCCCCGATGCGGTCGCAACCTCTGCAACTCCTATTGCTACGCCCCTGGTTGGCCCGCTTTATCAGGTTAATACTGTATCAAACCTACTGTAATTCTACAATCAGAACAGAAGGTATATAGTACACTGTGACTGGCAGCAGGGGGCGAACGTCCAGGCGCTCCTGAGTCTATCTATGACACCAATTGTAAAACGATATTGATCTGATGAAGCGGGTGTGCCCTGAGAAACTCATTGTAGTTTGCATCTTTAACCGCTTCAGCCTATATGGACGAGCAAGCTCGTCCAGGCAGCGGCAGCTGAAGCCTATCTGGACGAGAGTCCGCGTCCAGGCGCACTTCCGCGTGTGCGCGCGCATGGCCGCGTGGTGCGCGCGGTGCGTGCTCGTCCCCGACGGCTTACAAGCCGTGCTGTTTGGTGAAGAGGAGCCAGCGCTCCTCTGAGCCAATCAGAGCAAAGGAAGTAAAGAATTCACATAGTTACATCCAGTAACAATGTGAATTCTTAATAATGTTTGTAAATAAAACGTTTCCCTCTCTCTGTCTCTCAGCTCCTGTCACACAGATCAATCACTGTTCTGTGGTGACAGGAGCTGAGAGACAGACTGACAGATAAACTGGTAGGACTTTCTCTTAATAAAATTTGCCCCCCATCCCTGAATTTTTAACCCCATAACTGCCCAGAATCCCTGATTCTCCCTCTCCTCGGCCATTTATTCCCTACAGATCTATTGATCACTGATCTATTGTGATCTTTTTCTTTCTATCTGTTACTATCTATACTCTACTGTCCTCCCCCCCCCCCTCTCTACCCCCTCTACAACCCCCCTCTACACCCCCCCCCCCCCCAAAAATGTCACTTTAAAAAAAAAATCTTTCTATCGCTTTATATTTTTCATCTTTATCTATCCCTTTCTAAATAATGGCAAGGAGGCTCTATTCTGTGATGGAGGCAGCCGCCATCCTCCAGCAGAGCAGCAGCGAGGATGAGTCAGGTAGTGATTGGCTCCCTCCGTCCGGCTCTGGTTCAGGATCTGAATCTTCAGAGTCCGAAGGGCCGCCATCACGCCGCTTGAGGAGGGACCCAAGTCCTGAGTCCGCTGATGAGGGACCATCAGGACTGTCCACAGCAGGGGGCTCCGTGGGCGACCCAGCTTCGGGCTCCGTGGGCAACCCAGCATCGGGCTCCGTGGGCAACCCAGCATCGGGCTCCGTGGGCAACCCAGCATCGGGCTCCATGGGCGACCCAGCATCGGGCTCCGTGGGCAACCCAGCAGAGGGCTCTGTGGGCAACCCCGCTGCTGCTAGCAGCAGTGCGCCAGGGGGAGCTAGGCGCAGACAGGGTAGGCAGCCACAGGTACCTCGCAGGCAGGAGGTACCGCTTCATATGTTAAATGGCACCTGGGAACCCCCTAATTATGCTGCGCCCAACATCCCACCCTTCACAGCCACCGCTGGTGTGTCAGTGCCCATTGTCAATCAGACACCAATTGACATTTTCCAGCTTTTCATGACAGAGGCAATGTGGGAGCATTTAGTAGAGCAAACTAATTTATTTGCGCTACAATTTTTAGCTGACCACCCCACCAACTATATCACCAGAAAATGGCACCCCACCAACGTGCCTGAAATGAAGGCTTATGTAGGCCTCACGCTCAGCATGAGCATCAACCCAAAGCCCCAGATAAAAATGTACTGGTCCAGGGACCTTTATCATAATGCACCCCTCTATCCAGCAATAATGCGCAGGCAGCGTTTTGAGCTGTTGTCAAAGTTTTTTCACCTAAATGACAACACGCAAAGTGTGAATCATACCGACCCTGACCATGACAGACTGTTTAAATTGAGACCCCTGTTGACCCACCTAAGTGCAGTGTTCATGGATGTATATACCCCACACCGGGAAATAGCTGTGGACGAATCCCTGGTACCGTTTCATGGGAGACTTTCCATGAAACAGTACATCCCAAGCAAGAGGGCAAGATGTGGGGTGAAAATGTATAGGGCATGCGAGAGTGGCACTGGCTATACCTTCACTTTTAAAATTTATGAAGGCAAAGACTCCATTCTGCAGCCAGCTGGGTGCCCTGAGTATATTAGCACCAGTGGCAAAATAGTGGTGGACCTACTGAATCCACTTCTCCACCAAGGCTACCACGTCTACTTGGACAACTTTTATACAAGTGTGCCACTGTTCAAGTTCCTCTTCTCAGTCCAGACTGGCGCATGTGGGACGGTGAGAGCAAACCGTAAAGGCCTCCCCCCACAGGTAGTAAATAAAAAACTATGCAGAGGAGAGTCTTACGCACTCAGATCTGAAGAGCTCCTGGCAATAAAGTTCCACGACAAGCGGGAGGTGATGATGCTATCCACCATCCATACTGAGGCCACAGTTCTTGCCACATCCAGAACGGAACAGCGTACAAAGCCAGAGGCCATAGTCGCCTACAATAAAAATATGGGAGCAGTGGACTTATCAGACCAAGTCTTGGCACCTTATTTATTAAGAAGAAGAAGGAAAGCATGGTACAAAAAAATAACATTCTTCTTGTTGCAGATGACCATGCACAATGCATTTGTGGTCTATCTAAAAACCACCACAACACCAACAAGCCAACAGATGACCTTTCTTGAGTTCCAGATTGAAGTCCACAAGTCCCTAATGTATTCCCCTGGCCAAATTGCACAACAGGATCCTATCCATTTGGAGAACTCAATTAGACTGAGGGAGAGACATTTCCCTGAACTAATTCCCCCCAATGAAGTGAAAAAAGCCCCCCTGAGAAGATGTAGAGTGTGTGTGAAACACAAGAGACGGTGTGAGTCATGGTATTTTTGCCCAGATTGCCCCTCAGCCCCAGCACTGTGTGTTATCAAGTGCTTTAGGGCATACCACACACTTGCAGATTACTAATTTATTTTGTCCCTTTTTTGTGTGTTTTTGTTTCTCTCTTTTTTTTGTGGTTTTTTTTTCTTTACCTGGACATATTTGACTGGCATTTTCCCCCTTCCTATATATTCATGTAACTTACAGACCCTCAAAGGAGCTCACATTTGGCATACCCCTATGTTTTTGGGGTGTTGGCGGAAACTGAATTTTTTGAGGAAAAAGAAAACACAAAGTAAGTTCAAAATTGAACTTTGGACCCTGCTGCTCCCATCTTCTGACTCTTGGATCTGCTTGACCCCTGACTTATGGCCTCTGGCTTTTCTCTAATTCTGCAAGACATCCAATGGTAAGTTCCAATGTATTTGTTATCACTGTGAAGAGAAGTGATATATTCAAATTAGCCACATTTTGGATTTGTTATAACCAGGGCAATGTGAAAATTCCTTTTGCAGTGTTCCTTTGAGAAGGTAGCTCACAAAATACCTACTAATGAATAGCCCTGGTTGTTAGCCTTCTATGATGGTGTCATGTGCGGTCTTTGTTTGATTCCAATCTCTCCTGGGAATATGCAAACAAACAATAGCTCTGCAACAATTAGTGCAAAAAAAAAATAGTGCACATTGGGTATAATTGATTGCTGCACACAACCATTTGTTACTAAGTAAGGCATATGTTGTATCATTTTAACCGTGATGAGCTGTAGAATACATTTTGGTGTGTTTTAGGACTGAGGCCTAAGTCATCAGATTTTTTTATAGTGCCAAAGTGAAAAAAAGATGTAAAAAATATCATTTTCCAAGTTATGATTCAATTTTAGCAAAACCGCAGAAGTCCAATTGTTTCAAAATATGTGTATCTCAGTAGGTCTGGGTCTCTAGTTTTCAGAATGGTGACATTTGTGACCTGTTTCAAATGTTCTGACACTCCAGGGGCTTTGCGAACAAAGAATGACTGTATTACTTTTGTTGCAAAAAATGGCCTTGAAAATTGCATTAGTGCTGCTCATGGTTAACAGAGTATTGTGTGGCCAAGAAGCTATCTGATTATGTGTATAGGGTATCATTTTCACCGGGACAAGCAAGAGAATAGTATTTGGGGTCTTTGAGAGACAAAAGCTATGTCAAGTGTTTGTTTTTTTTGTGCCAAAGTGAAAAAAAGATGTAAAAAAATACCATTTTCCAAGTTATGATTCAATTTTAGCAAAACCGCAGAAGTCCTATTGTTTTAAAATATGTATATCTCAGTAGGCCTGGGTCTCTAGTTTTCAGAATGGTGACATTTGTGACCTGTTTCAAATGTTCTGACACTCCAGGGGCTTTGCGAACAAAGAATGACTGTATTACTTTTGTTGCAAAAAATGGCCTTGAAAATTGCATTAGTGCTGCTCATGGTTAACAGAGTATTGCGTGGCCAAGAAGCTATCTGATTATGTGTATAGGGTATCATTTTCACCGGGACAAGCAAGAGAATAGTATTTGGGGTCTTTGAGAGATTAGGCATATGTGATGTGGTTTTGTTTTAGCAGCAAATGAAATGAAAAGCAATGCAATTGTTTTTTTCATATACTCTGCACCAAACTAATACACTTGTAAAAAACACCAAAAGTGACAGAATTGAAAAGTGAATACTTAAATAGTTACCTTAGGGACTCAGCTTTTTAAATATGTATGTCATGAGGATGTATTACTGTTTTTTTTTCAAATAAAGGCTTGTAATCATTGGTAGTGTGCAATGAGAAAACGAAAAACACAACATAGAAAAAATGCACCTTTATTTCCAAATAACATATTGTCACCATACTATGTACTAGGGACATAATTTAAATCTTGTGATAACCACGACAAATAGGCAGATAAAATGTGTGGGTAAAATGTTCAGTAGCATTGTTCATTTTAAAACTATAGAGGCTGGAATTGGAGAAATAGTGTATTTTTTCATTTTTTTCCTCGTTTTTCTCTTTAAAATACATAGACATTTTAGTAGTTACTAAAAACAAATGTCACCCCCCAAAAGCCAAATTTGTGGTGAAAAAAACAAGATCTAAATAATTTATGTGTGATGAGTAGTGATAAAGCTATTAGCGAATGAATGAGAGCAGCGCTGACAGGGGAAAATTGCTTCAGTCCTTAAGGTGAAAATAGCTGTGAGGCTGAACCGGTTAATAAACATAATTTTTAAAGCAAACCTGAAGTGAAAATAAACTTAGGAGATACTGAATTGTATGTGTAGCACAGCTAAGAAATAGCACATTAGTAATATAATAATAATGGCAGTATTTGTATAGCGCCTTTCTCCTGTCGGACTCAAAGCGCTTGCGAGGCAGCCACTAGAGCGCACTCAGTAGGCAGTAGCAGTGTTAAGGAGACTTGCCCAAGAAACTCCTTACTGAAATAGGTGCTGGCTTACTGAACAGGCAGAGCCGAGATTTGAACCCAGGTCTCCTGTGTCAGAGGCAGAGCCCTTAACCATTACACTATCCAGCCACTACAATCCAGCCTTTAGTAGCAAAGATAAGAGTCTCATGTTGTTTTCCAGTAGAGAAAATGTTAAAAAAAAACCACCTGGAGAACTGCTCTGATCTGGCGTTTTTCAGGGCGGTTTTCCACTTTCCTATACTTTAACATTGAGGCAGAAACGCCTCAGAAATCTGAAAAAATGCTGCAGCCCCCGAGTTTATGTACGTGGAAAAACGAGCCGCTCTGGTGTGCAGCAGCCCATTCACTTTCATTAGCCAAGCGGTTTTCCCCCCTGCAAATGCTCCAGAACCGCTCTGGTGTGCACCAGCCCTTAGTGAGAAGAAAAGGGTTAAAATTCATTTGGGTGCAAAGTTGTATGACCGAGCAATAAACAGTGAAAGTTGTGAAGTGCTAAATTGTAAAAAAAAAAATGGCCTGGTCACTAGGTGTGTATAAACTTCTGGTCCTCAAGTGGTTAAAAGGAAATAAATATGGCAGCCTGCATATTCTTCTCACTACATTTGTCCTTTAAAGAGACTCAGAGACGAGAAGCGAACAGCTCTGCTACTTACCTGCAGCTTCCTCCCGCCCCATAAACATGTCTAAGTCCCACGCCGTCCTCCTGCGGTCTGCCCCTCAGCCGCGGCGATCTCTGTTACCAGGCTCAGTCGATGCCAGTCAGGGTCTACTGCACATGCGCAGACATCTCGTGCATGCGCAGCAGACCCGGACTGACGTCACTGAGGCTAGTAACGAAGATCACCGCGGCTGAGGGGCAGACCACGGGAGGACGGCGTGGGACTTAGACATGTTTATGGGGCGGGAGGAAGCTGCCGGTTATCTCGTCCCTGAGCTTCTTCAAGTTTGGCTTATTAACATTGAAAACCTTGCACAATCTGTGCCCTGGATACCTGAAAGACTTGTTGCAACTGCATCACCCCCCCCCCCCCCCCCCCCCCACACACACACACACACACACACACACACACACACACACACACACACACACACACACACACAATCTTAGACCAAAAGGATCTAATAACTTAATCATCCCCAGAGTCCACCTCAAAACCTTTGGAGACAGAGCTGCCCCTACACTTTGGAACTCCCTGCCACGCCCAATCAGGACAGCTCTATCCCTGGAAGCCTATAAGCCCAAACTGAAAACCCACCTCTTCAGTCTGGCATTGATGAACACCTGACTATCTCCTCTGTAATACAGTCCAGCCTGCAGCCCTGTATTGATCTGGGACATTGATGTGCTGTGAGTCCTATGGGAGAAAAGCACTTTACAAATGTTGTTGTATTGTATTATTATACTTAAAACTAATGTCATTCCTTTTTTTAAAACATAATTGGATGTAATTAGCATTAGTAAGATAGTTGCTAGCGTTTGGGGAGTATTTTCTGGGCATTTTTTGCAAGGCCTGGATCAATGTGCCGACCTCAGCTGATGTCGGGTTGTTTTGTTGTTAGCGGTCGTGCTTTATAAATGGAAGCTGACACACGGTATAATGACATATAACCTCTCTCAAGTTCATCCTTTAATCAGCGGAGACCTTGCGGGCAGACAGGACCATGCCAGCCCATTAAACCCCATCACAGCACTCTCAGATAAATGGCTTCGGTCAGCTGCAGTCGCTTTGTGTTGTTGAGGGATACTGAAAGAATGTATATTTTTAGAAAGGGTTCATTTAAATATTAATGTCTCTGGCTGTTCCGTAAATCACACGCTGCCGCGGAAACGGGGAACGCGGGGATGAAACGATGATAGACCGCTGTCACTTGTCGTCCGCTGGTGTCCTTAAAAGCGAGGGTAATGAGTCCAGGACACGACCTGCACGCTCCGGGATATAACAGAGCGATAGCTGGGGTGTTCTGAGAAAAATCTCTTATTACTCAGAGGCAGAAATATATGTAGTCAATTAGTGATGAGCCAAAATATTGCATACCGTATATACTCATGTATAAGCTGACCTGCGTATATGCCAAGGTACCTAATCTACCTTCAGAAACCAGGAAAACGTGATTGACTTGTGTATAAGCCCCCTCCCCAGTATAGCCCCCTCCATAGTATAGCCCCCTCCCCAGTATAGCCCTCTCCATAGTATAAAAAGCCAGATGTTCCTTTAGTATGAGGCATCCCCCCTACTCAGTATAAATAGCCAGATGTTCCCCCTGTATTAGGCATCTCCCCTTTACCCAGCTGTGCCTCTGTATTAGGCACCCCTCCTTGCCCCAGTATTGACCAGCCTTGCTGAGGTGCAGCAGATGCCCCCCCCCCATGCTTGCAGAGCGGAGTGTGCAGCAGTGGCTCACCTGTCAGCACTGGGGATCCTTCATGTCGCCATATGCTGCCAGGAGATTACCTGGAACTAAAATTGCCATGAAGGTGTCCGTCTCCCTGCCAGCGGATCTGTGTCTGCAGGAATGCCCCCAGCTACTTGTGCAGGATCTGAGCTCTCGCTGGCTTAAGACGCCACTAGATGACATCATAAAGATGAGACACAGCGAGAGCACCACACAGGCTGATGAGGGAACTCCGGCACTGACGTACTACTGCATGCTCCGGTCCTGCACATGTAGCCGGGGGCATTCCTGCAGGCATGGACCCGCTGGCAGGGAGTCAGACACCTTCACACACCCAGCAGCAGCAATCTCTCTGCAGCATACGGCGAGGGGGGGGCACTCGGAGGGGGGAGGGTAGACACAGCCTCACACAGCTGACTCGCGTATAAGACTAAGACTTTTTTGTGCTGAAAATTTTGACTTATAGTGCCTTTAAAAGTGCCTTTAAAAGCAGTGTATCATGGGCGTGAGAGGCTCTCCCATGATTAATGATACACTGCTTTTAAAGGCACTTTTGTATTGACCCGAGGAAGCGGGCCAGTACTCGTGAAATGCGTTGTCTTATGTGCATGAATAAAACTAATACTTACCTTTTGTGGTTTGTCTTAAAGAGACCCTGTAACAAAAAAGTTTCCTGGGGGGGGTACTCACCTCGGGAGGGGGAAGCCTCAGGGTCCCAATGAGGCTTCCCCCTCCCCTGTAGCTGCAGGCAGTCCAGCGCTGGCTCCCCCGAAGTTTTCGGCAATCCTCCCTCCACAAGCCTGACAATGCTTGCTATATTTACCTTTCCTGGCTCCAGCGGGGGCGCTGTTGCGGCTCTCCGCACTGAGATAGGCGAAAGGAGACTTGCGCCTGTGCAGTAATGTTGCTCAAATACCCCTTTTCAAAATTCGAGTTAGGTCGAATTCGAATAGTAAATTATTCGAGGTCAGTCGAATATTCGAGTCGAATAATTTTTACTATTCGATTCGACCTCGGAATTCGAGCTCACTATTCGAGTCGGTATTCGAGCTCATTATTCGAGCTGACTATTCGAAATGGCCTTCAATAGCTTCCAACACTTGTTTTGAGGGTGAATGATGCAAGAAACCTCTTTTTTTCCAAGTAACAACAGCAAGTGATTATGTGGGGATGTTCCTTTAAAAAAAAAAAGTTGAAAAGAGAAGTTGTGTCCAGAAATTTGTTCAGTACTGTATATACTTCTTCTTCTTCTTCTTTATCTTCTATATCTTCTTCTTCTTCTTCTTCTTCTTCATCTTCTTTTTCTTCTTCATCTTCATCTTCTTCATCTTCTTCATCTGCTTCATCTTCTTCTTCTTCTTCATCTTCTTCTTCATCTTCTTCATCTTCTTCATCTTCTTCTTCATCTTCTTCATCTTCTTCATCTTCTTCATCTTCTTCTTCATCTTCTTCATCTTCATCTTCTTCTTCTTCTTCTTCATCTTCTTCTTCTTCTTCATCATCTTCTTCTTCTTCATCTTCTTCATCTTCTTCTTCATCTTCTTCATCTTCTTCTTCTTCTTCATCTTCTTCTTCTTCATCTTCTTCATCTTCTTCTTCTTCTTCTTCATCTTCTTCATCTTCTTCATCTTCTTCATCTTCTTCTTCATCTTCATCTTCTTCTTCTTCATCTTCATCTTCTTCTTCTTCATCTTCTTCTTCTTCATCATCATCTTCATCTTCTTCATCTTCTTCTTCTTCTTCATCTTCTTCTTCATCTTATTCATCTTCTTCTTCATCTTCTTCATCTTCTTCATCTTCTTCTTCATCTTCATCTTCTTCTTCTTCTTCTTCTTCTTCTTCTTCATCATCTTCTTCTTCTTCATCTTCTTCATCTTCTTCTTCATCTTCTTCATCTTCTTCTTCTTCATCTTCTACGTCTTCATCTTCTTCATCTTCTTCTTCTTCTTCTTCATCTTCTTCATCTTCTTCTTCATCTTCATCTTCTTCTTCTTCATCTACATCTTCTTCTTCTTCTTCTTCATCTTCTTCTTCTTCTTCTTCTTCATCATCTTCTTCTTCTTCATCTTCTTCATCTTCTTCTTCATCTTCTTCATCTTCTTCTTCTTCATCTTCTTCATCTTCTTCTTCTTCATCATCTTCATCTTCTTCTTCTTCATCATCTTCATCTTCTTCATCTTCATCTTCTTCATCTTCTTCTTCTTCTTCTTCTTCTTCTTCTTCTTCTTCTTCTTCTTCTTCTTCTTCTTCTTCTTCTTCTTCATCTTCTTCTTCTTCATCTTCTTCACACACAGTCACATAGTCAGCTCATTATTCGAGCTGACTATTCGAAATGGCCTTCAATAGCTTCCAACACTTGTTTTGAGGGTGAATGATGCAAGAAACCTCTTTTTTTCCAAGTAACAACAGCAAGTGATTATGTGGGGATGTTCCTTTAAAAAAAAAAAGTTGAAAAGAGAAGTTGTGTCCAGAAATTTGTTCAGTACTGTATATACTTCTTCTTCTTCTTCTTTATCTTCTATATCTTCTTCTTCTTCTTCTTCTTCTTCATCTTCTTTTTCTTCTTCATCTTCATCTTCTTCATCTTCTTCATCTGCTTCATCTTCTTCTTCTTCTTCATCTTCTTCTTCATCTTCTTCATCTTCTTCATCTTCTTCTTCATCTTCTTCATCTTCTTCTTCATCTTCTTCATCTTCATCTTCTTCTTCTTCTTCTTCATCTTCTTCTTCTTCTTCATCATCTTCTTCTTCTTCATCTTCTTCATCTTCTTCTTCATCTTCTTCATCTTCTTCTTCTTCTTCATCTTCTTCTTCTTCATCTTCTTCATCTTCTTCTTCTTCTTCTTCATCTTCTTCATCTTCTTCATCTTCTTCATCTTCTTCTTCATCTTCATCTTCTTCTTCTTCATCTTCATCTTCTTCTTCTTCATCTTCTTCTTCTTCATCATCATCTTCATCTTCTTCATCTTCTTCTTCTTCTTCATCTTCTTCTTCATCTTATTCATCTTCTTCTTCATCTTCTTCATCTTCTTCATCTTCTTCATCTTCTTCTTCATCTTCTTCTTCTTCTTCTTCTTCTTCTTCTTCTTCTTCTTCTTCTTCTTCTTCATCATCTTCTTCTTCTTCTTCATCTTCTTCATCTTCTTCTTCATCTTCTTCATCTTCTTCTTCTTCATCTTCTACGTCTTCATCTTCTTCATCTTCTTCTTCTTCTTCTTCATCTTCTTCATCTTCTTCTTCATCTTCATCTTCTTCTTCTTCATCTACATCTTCTTCTTCTTCTTCTTCTTCTTCTTCTTCTTCTTCTTCTTCTTCTTCTTCATCATCTTCTTCTTCTTCATCTTCTTCATCTTCTTCTTCATCTTCTTCATCTTCTTCTTCTTCATCTTCTTCATCTTCTTCTTCTTCATCATCTTCATCTTCTTCTTCTTCATCATCTTCATCTTCTTCATCTTCATCTTCTTCATCTTCTTCATCTTCTTCTTCTTCTTCTTCTTCTTCTTCTTCTTCTTCTTCATCTTCTTCTTCTTCATCTTCTTCATCTTCTTCTTCTTCATCATCTTCATCTTCATCATCTTCATCTTCATCTTCTTCTTCTTCTTCTTCTTCTTCTTCTTCTTCTTCTTCATCTTCTTCATCTTCTTCTTCTTCAATATCGTCTTCTTCTTCACTTATTTCTCTTTTCAAATTTTTTTTTTTTAAAGAAATGCAGCTATTTTTGAGCGTAACAAATAGCTGGTGGCGCACGCATGTTGGAAGCGCCATTGTATGTGCTCCCTGGCAGTGGAAACACACAGACAGCAGGAGGTAAATTCAGCAGCAGGAGGAGGAGGATGAGTGTGTGGCAGCAGGCAGTCAATGAGGCAGGCAGCGTGACATAATAGCCCTGGTACCTAGCGGTGATACCAGGGCTGTAAATAAACACAGCAGGCAGGAGGTCCCAGACAGCGGTCGTGCAGCCCACATTGTGTCCAATACACAACTGGGACAACACAGTTTTCAACCCGGGCACCTCAGAAAAATTAAACCTTTTTTTTTTTTTGGTTTTTTTTGTTTTGTTTTTACAACAAATTACACAGATATAGCTATTTTTTGACGTAATAGCTGGTGGCAGAGTGGCAGCAGAAGGTAAATCTGTGTACCCTGGCAGTGGGAAACACAGACAGCAGCAGCAGCAGGAGGAATGGAGGAGTAATTATGTGTGCAGCTATTGTTTGACGTAATAGCTGGTGGCAGAGTGGCAGCAGAAGGTAAATCTGTGTACCCTGGCAGTGGGAAACACAGACAGACAGCAGGAGCAGCAGGAGGAATGGAGGAGTAATGTGAGCAGCTATTGTTTGACGTAATAGCTGGTGGCAGAGTGGCAGCAGAAGCTAATTCTGTGTACCCTGGCAGTGGGAAACACAGACAGACAGCAGCATCAGCAGGAGGAATGGAGGAGTAGTGTGAGTGTGGCAGCAGGTAGGCAGCGTGACATAATAGCCCTGGTACCTAGCGGTGATACCAGGCCGTAAATGAACACAACAGGAGGTCCCAGACAGCGGTCGTGCAGCCCACATCGTGTCCAATACACAACTGGGACAACACAGTTTTCAACCCGGGCACCTCAGAAAAATTAAACCTTTTTTTTTTTTGGTTTTTTTTGTTTTGTTTTTACAACCAATTACACAGATATAGCTATTTTTTGACGTAATAGCTGGTGGCAGAGTGGCAGCAAAAGGTAAATCTGTGTACCCTGGCAGTGGGAAACACAGACAGACAGACAGCAGCAGCAGCAGGAGGAATGGAGGAGTAATTATGTGTGCAGCTATTGTTTGACGTAATAGCTGGTGGCAGACTGGCAGCAGAAGGTAATTCTGTGTACCCTGGCAGTGGGAAACACAGACAGACAGCAGCAGCAGGAGGAATGGAGGAGTAGTGTGAGTGTGGCAGCAGGCAGGCAGCGTGACATAATAGCCCTGGTACCTAGCGGTGATACCAGGGCTGTAAATAAACACAGCAGGCAGGAGGTCCCAGACAGCGGTCGTGCAGCCCACATTGTGTCCAATACACAACTGGGACAACACAGTTTTCAACCCGGGCACCTCAGAAAAATTAAACCTTTTTTTTTTTTTTTGGTTTTTTTTGTTTTGTTTTTACAACAAATTACACAGATATAGCTATTTTTTGACGTAATAGCTGGTGGCAGAGTGGCAGCAGAAGGTAAATCTGTGTACCCTGGCAGTGGGAAACACAGACAGCAGCAGCAGCAGGAGGAATGGAGGAGTAATTATGTGTGCAGCTATTGTTTGACGTAATAGCTGGTGGCAGAGTGGCAGCAGAAGGTAAATCTGTGTACCCTGGCAGTGGGAAACACAGACAGACAGCAGGAGCAGCAGGAGGAATGGAGGAGTAATGTGAGCAGCTATTGTTTGACGTAATAGCTGGTGGCAGAGTGGCAGCAGAAGCTAATTCTGTGTACCCTGGCAGTGGGAAACACAGACAGACAGCAGCATCAGCAGGAGGAATGGAGGAGTAGTGTGAGTGTGGCAGCAGGTAGGCAGCGTGACATAATAGCCCTGGTACCTAGCGGTGATACCAGGCCGTAAATGAACACAACAGGAGGTCCCAGACAGCGGTCGTGCAGCCCACATCGTGTCCAATACACAACTGGGACAACACCGTTTTCAACCCGGGCACCTCAGAAAAATTAAACCTTTTTTTTTTTTGGTTTTTTTTGTTTTGTTTGTAAAACAAATTACACAGATATATAGCTATTGTTTGACGTAATAGCTGGTGGCAGAGTGGCAGCAGAAGGTAAATCTGTGTACCCTGGCAGTGGGAAACACAGACAGACAGACAGCAGCAGCAGCAGGAGGAATGGAGGAGTAATTATGTGTGCAGCTATTGTTTGACGTAATAGCTGGTGGCAGACTGGCAGCAGAAGGTAATTCTGTGTACCCTGGCAGTGGGAAACACAGACAGACAGCAGCAGCAGGAGGAATGGAGGAGTAGTGTGAGTGTGGCAGCAGGCAGGCAGCGTGACATAATAGCCCTGGTACCTAGCGGTGATACCAGGGCTGTAAATAAACACAGCAGGCAGGAGGTCCCAGACAGCGGTCGTGCAGCCCACATTGTGTCCAATACACAACTGGGACAACACAGTTTTCAACCCGGGCACCTCAGAAAAATTAAACCTTTTTTTTTTTTTGGTTTTTTTTGTTTTGTTTTTACAACAAATTACACAGATATAGCTATTTTTTGACGTAATAGCTGGTGGCAGAGTGGCAGCAGAAGGTAAATCTGTGTACCCTGGCAGTGGGAAACACAGACAGCAGCAGCAGCAGGAGGAATGGAGGAGTAATGTGAGCAGCTATTGTTTGACGTAATAGCTGGTGGCAGAGTGGCAGCAGAAGCTAATTCTGTGTACCCTGGCAGTGGGAAACACAGACAGACAGCAGCATCAGCAGGAGGAATGGAGGAGTAGTGTGAGTGTGGCAGCAGGTAGGCAGCGTGACATAATAGCCCTGGTACCTAGCGGTGATACCAGGCCGTAAATGAACACAACAGGAGGTCCCAGACAGCGGTCGTGCAGCCCACATCGTGTCCAATACACAACTGGGACAACACAGTTTTCAACCCGGGCACCTCAGAAAAATTAAACCTTTTTTTTGGGGTTTTTTTTTGTTTTGTTTTTACAACCAATTACACAGATATAGCTATTTTTTGACGTAATAGCTGGTGGCAGAGTGGCAGCAGAAGGTAAATCTGTGTACCCTGGCAGTGGGAAACACAGACAGACAGACAGCAGCAGCAGCAGGAGGAATGGAGGAGTAATTATGTGTGCAGCTATTGTTTGACGTAATAGCTGGTGGCAGACTGGCAGCACAAGGTAATTCTGTGTACCCTGGCAGTGGGAAACACAGACAGACAGCAGCAGCAGGAGGAATGGAGGAGTAGTGTGAGTGTGGCAGCAGGCAGGCAGCGTGACATAATAGCCCTGGTACCTAGCGGTGATACCAGGCCGTAAATGAACACAACAGGAGGTCCCAGACAGCGGTCGTGCAGCCCACATCGTGTCCAATACACAACTGGGACAACACAGTTTTCAACCCGGGCACCTCAGAAAAATTAAACCTTTTTTTTTTTTTAATGGTTTTTTGGTTTTGTTTGTAAAACAAATTACACAGATATATAGCTATTGTTTGACGTAATAGCTGGTGGCAGAGTGGCAGCAGAAGGTAAATCTGTGTACCCTGGCAGTGGGAAACACAGACAGACAGACAGCAGCAGCAGCAGGAGGAATGGAGGAGTAATTATGTGTGCAGCTATTGTTTGACGTAATAGCCGGTGGCAGACTGGCAGCAGAAGGTAATTCTGTGTACCCTGGCAGTGGGAAACACAGACAGACAGCAGCAGCAGGAGGAATGGAGGAGTAGTGTGAGTGTGGCAGCAGGCAGGCAGCGTGACATAATAGCCCTGGTACCTAGCGGTGATACCAGGCCGTAAATGAACACAACAGGAGGTCCCAGACAGCGGTCGTGCAGCCCACATCGTGTCCAATACACAACTGGGACAACACCGTTTTCAACCCGGGCACCTCAGAAAAATTAAACCTTTTTTTTTTTTTGGTTTTTTTTGTTTTGTTTTTACAACCAATTACACAGATATAGCTATTTTTTGACGTAATAGCTGGTGGCAGAGTGGCAGCAGAAGGTAAATCTGTGTACCCTGGCAGTGGGAAACACAGACAGACAGCAGAAGGGCAGTACACAGCAGCCCACTGTAGGTGTAAAATGTGTGGCTGCAGGCGACGTAATAGTCAAAGACAGTGAACCAGGCTGGCTTAGTGAGCAGGAGCCAGGAGGTGGTAAAGGGTGGTAAGGCACATTAACGATGGTTCTTAGCCAGTTCATGTCCCCCTCTCGCCGACAACAGGGGCCAGGAAATCGCCTTCCACCCACGCCTGGTTCATCTTGAGAAACGTCAGTCTGTCCACAGACTTGTGAGACAGACGTGAGCGTTTCTCGGTGACCACACCACCAGCTGCACTGAAGCAGCGCTCGGACAGCACGCTGGAAGGGGGGCAGGACAGCACTTCCAGGGCGTACTGCGCCAGCTCGCTCCAGATCTCCAGGCGCTTGACCCAATACTCCATGGGATCAACAGGGGCATCGCTGTCAAGCCCGCTGTAGGACCCCATGTAGTCAGCCACCATGCGGGTCAGGCGCTGGCTGTGACCGGTGGAGGATGCTGCTGCATGCACCTCCTCTCTAGTCACTGCTGCCGGAGCCTCTACAGTCCTGTAGAGCTCGTGGCTGAGAGACAGTAGGTCTGTGGGGCGCTTGCTGCTGGATGCAGGCACCTGCTGCTGCCTCTGTGCTGGCTGCTGGACAGTGGGGGTGGAAGGCTGGGGGAAGGCTTCCTCCAAGCGCTCAACAAGGGCCTGCTGCAAGCTCCTTATTTGTTGCGCTGGGTCTCCTCCTGCAGGCGGCAGGAACTGGCTCAACTTCCCCTTGAGGCGTGGGTCCAACATCATGCTGATCCAGATGTCCTCCCTCTGCTTCATCTGGATCACCCTGGGGTCTCTGCGCAGGCACGTCAGCATGTGCGCTGCCATTGGGAAGAGGCGGGCCACGTCTGCTGGCACATCGACGGCAGTGCTGCTGTCCTCATCCTCCTCCTCTGCCTCGTCAGCCTCATCCTCTCTCCACCCCCGCACCAACTCAGCTGCACTGTGCTGCTCCCCCTCATCACCAGCAAGGTCAGGGACCTCCACCAAGTCCTCCTCCTCCTCCCCCTCAGAGGTGGACTGTGCAGCTGCTTGCCGCTCCTGCTGGTCCAAGGCTGCCGCTCCCTGTTCCAGCAAAGCATCGAGGGCCCTGTTCAGCAGACAAACCAGGGGCACCCTCTCGCAGACCATAGCATGGTCCCTGCTCACCATGTTAGTGGCCTGCAGAAAGGGAGCCAGCACTAAGCACACCTGCTGCATGTGCCTCCAGTCATCATCGGGGACGATGGACGGGATGTTGCTGGTCTTGTCCCTTCTCTGAGCGGTGGAAACAGTGGCCAGGGCAAGGTACTGTTTGACAGCGCGCTTCTGTTCAACCAGACGCTCCAACATCGCCAGGGTGGAGTTCCAGCGAGTCGGAACGTCAAGGATCAGCCGATGGCGTGGCAGATCCAGCTCCTTTTGCACGTCTTCCAGGCTCGCACAGGCTGCAGCCGAGCGCCGGAAGTGACGCACAACGTTCCTTGCCGTTTCCAGCAGTTCGCCCATCCCCTGGTAGGTGCGCAAGAACTTCTGCACCACCAGGTTCAGCACGTGGGCAAGACAGGGGATGTGGGTCAGGTTTCCCCTGTCTATTGCGGCAACCAGATTGGCCCCATTGTCGGCCACCACCTCTCCGACTCTGAGGCCTCTGGGGGTCAGCCAAATCCTCTCCTGCTCCTGGAGTTTGGCCAACACATGGGTTGCCGTCAGCTTGGTCTTCCCAAGGCTGACCAAGTGCAGCAGCGCTTGGCAGTGGCGGGCCTTCACGCTGCTGCTGAGGCGGGGGGTTTGGCCAGGTGTGCCGGAGGATGGCAGAGGATCGGAGGAACCTGCTGCAGTTCCCCTGACCCTGCGGGGTGGCACCACCCACTGTGTTGCTGCTGCTGCTGTGCCCGCTGCTGCTCTCCCATCCTCACCCCCTTCCACCAAGCTGACCCAGTGGACAGTGAAGGACAGGTAGCGGCCTGTCCCGAAGCGGCTGCTCCAGGAGTCCATGGTGACGTGGACCCTTTCACCAACCGCGTGCTCCAGCCCTCGCTCCACATTGGCCATCACAAAGCGGTGCAGTGCAGGAATGGCCTTGCGGGAGAAAAAGTGTCTGCTGGGGAGCTGCCAGTCTGGGGCTGCGCAAGCAAGCAGCGCACGAATGTCGCTCCCCTCCTGCACGAGCGTGTACGGCAGGAGTTGGGAGCACATGGCCCGTGCCAGCAAGCCGTTCAGCTGCCGCACGCGACGGCTGCTGGGAGGCAGAGCCCTAACCACCCCCTGGAAGGACTCGCTCAAAAGGCTCTGGCGTGGCCTTTTGCTGGCACGGGAATCAGCAGACACAGCGGAGGAGGCCACTGAGGACTGGCTGCCAGAACAGGCCTCAGTGTCGGCGGCAGGAGTTGCAGAGGGGGGAGGAGCAGTGCGTTTCCGCACTCCTGCTGGTGCTGCTGGAGGAGCAGGAGGGCGGGTGGCTGCTGTTGCTGCTGCTGCTGAAGGCTGTGCAGTGATGGGTGTGGTGCCACTGCCAGCACCAGATGCCTTCAGCCTCTGGAACTCCTGATGCTGGTGGAAATGTTTCGCAGCAAGGTGGTTGATGAGCGAGCTGGTGCAGAACTTTAAGGGGTCTGCACCTCTGCTCAACTTCCGCTGACAGTGGTTGCAAGTGGCGTACTTGCTGTACACTGTGGGCATGGTGAAAAAGCGCCAGATTGGTGACAGAAACATCCCCCTACGGCATGGAAGCACTACTGCCTGTCTCCCTGTGGTGGTTGGGGGTGGGGCTTGGGGGGCTTGGGTGCGGCTGGTGGTGGTACTGGCAGATGCTGCTGCTGCTGCTGCTGAGCCTGAGACACCAGCAGGCTGTGGGACCTGCCTACTGCTGCTGCCAATGCTTGCAATGATGCGCCTCCTTGCAAGGCCCACAAGAGCATCCTCCTCCTCCTCCTCAGAGCTGCTGAGGACGACATCCCCTGGAGGTGGTGGCACCCAGTCTCTGTCTGTCACCGGGTCATCAACATCCTCCCCCTCCTGAAACATGTCCTGCTGGGATGAGGACCCCCCAAACTCCTCTCCTGATGCATGGATGGGCTGCTTGACTGTCGCCACAGTCTTGCTGTCCAATCCCTCATCCCCCAAAGTGCCCATCAGCATCTCCTCCTCAAGATCGCCAACAACAGCAGACAATACCCTGATGGTGCCTGGGGTAAAAATACTGCTGAGTGACAGGTCGCCAACTTGTGACGGTGAACTGGCCTCCTCCCCAGACCCTGCTGGGCGGCTGCTGCGAACAGGGGTGGTGGTGGTGGTGGTGGTGAGGGTGGAGGCCTCGGATGCAGAGCTGATGGCGGGCTGCTCATCCTCCGTCATGAGTTGCACCACAGTGTCTGCATGCTTTTCCTCAATGGGACGTTTCCGACCCGGCTGGAGGAAAATCGGAGCAGGTGCTACACGCTGCTGCTGCTGTGTCTCTGCAGCGTGAGTTGCAGATGCTCCTGCTGGGCGGCGCCCAAGGCGTCCACGGCCAGTGGCTATGGGAGGAATGTTAGCCACTGACGCTGCTGCTGCTGCTGCGGAACTGTGCATGGTGGCGCGGCCGCGGCCTGCCACAATGCTGCTCCCTCTCCTCCTGATTCCCTTGCTGCCCTTCCCCTTGCCCAAACCGCGCTGGCTGCCACTTCCAGACATCTTCGATGTTTTGGGCGTATAGACAAAAGTTTTTTAAAAGGGCGGGTGAAAAGTGGGGTACTTTAATGGAGTGGGTTGGTGGGTGAGGTGACTGAGTGAGTGTCCCTAGTACAGTAAGTAAGTAGTAACAGTCAGGAAGTACAACTAGCAGTTACAATAATCAGTAGTAATCACAAGTAAATTTAGTGTGTGTACACTACAGACAGTGAGTGCACGCACGCGCAAACACGCGCAGGAGCTAGCCTATGAACAGTAACTGAGTGAGTGTCCCTAGTACAGTAAGTAAGTAAGTAGTAACAGTCAGTAAGTACAACTAACTAATTACAATAATCAATCAGTAATCAGAAGGAAATAGAGTGTGTGTAGTGTGTGTACACAGACAGTGAGTGCACACACGCAGGAGCTAGTAGCCTATGAACGGTGACTGAGTGTCCTAGACTCCTAGTACAGTAAGAGTAAGTAGTAACAGTAAGTACAACTAACTAATTACAATAATCAATCAGTTATCAGAAGGAAATAGAGTGTGTGACTGTGTGTAGTGTGTGTACACAGACAGTGAGTGCACACACGCAGGAGCTAGTAGCCTATGAACAGTGACTGAGTGTTCTAGACTCCTAGTACAGTAAGAGTAAGTAGTAACAGTAAGTACAACTAATTACAATAAGCAATCAGTTATCAGAAGGAAATAGAGTGTGTGTAGTGTGTGTACACAGACAGTGAGTGCACACACGCAGGAGCTAGTAGCCTATGAACAGTGACTGAGTGTCCTAGACTCCTAGTACAGTAAGAGTAAGTAGTAACAGTAAGTACAACTAACTAATTACAATAAGCAATCAGTTATCAGAAGGAAATAGAGTGTGTGTAGTGTGTACACAGACAGTGAGTGCACACACGCAGGAGCTAGTAGCCTATGAACAGTGACTGAGTGTCCTAGACTCCTAGTACAGTAAGTAGTAACAGTAAGTACAACTAACTAATTACAATAATCAATTACAATAATCAATCAGTTATCAGAAGGAAATAGAGTGTGTGTAGTGTGTACACAGAAAGTGAGTGCACACACGCAGGAGCTAGTAGCCTATGAACAGTGACTGAGTGTCCTAGACTCCTAGTACAGTAAGAGTAAGTAGTAACAGTAAGTACAAACAACTAACTAATTACAATAATCAATCAGTTATCAGAAGGAAATAGAGTGTGTGTAGTGTGTGTACACAGACAGTGAGTGCACACACGCAGGAGCTAGTAGACTATGAACAGTGACTGAGTGTCCTAGACTCCTAGTACAGTAAGAGTAAGTAGTAACAGTAAGTACAACTAACTAATTACAATAAGCAATCAGTTATCAGAAGGAAATAGAGTGTGTGTAGTGTGTGTACACAGACAGTGAGTGCACACACGCAGGAGCTAGTAGCCTATGAACAGTGACTGAGTGTCCTAGACTCCTAGTACAGTAAGAGTAAGTAGTAACAGTAAGTACAAACAACTAACTAATTACAATAATCAATCAGTTATCAGAAGGAAATAGAGTGTGTGTAGTGTGTACACAGACAGTGAGTGCACACACGCAGGAGCTAGTAGCCTATGAACAGTGACTTAGTGTCCTAGACTCCTAGTACAGTAAGTAGTAACAGTAAGTAAAACTAACTAATTACAATAATCAATTACAATAATCAATCAGTTATCAGAAGGAAATAGAGTGTGTGTAGTGTGTACACAGAAAGTGAGTGCACACACGCAGGAGCAGCTAGTAGCCTATGAACAGTGACAGTGAGTGTCCTAGTACAGTTACAGTATATAACTACAATACTAATACAATCAGTAGTAAAGGACAGCAGAAATACTGGTATAGAATAGAGAGAAATAAACAGAGGACAGGAGGACAGCTGCCCACACAGGCAAGGCCCTGAGGCCTAAAGCTGTAAGCCTGCAGCAGCTGGCCTGTCTCTATGTAACACAAAAGCTACTAACTAAAATACAATGTCTAACTAACTAACAACAATATAGGTGTGTATAGGAGGTGTATGTGAGCAAAAACGCTAGGTAAATGACCACAATAGAGCTCTTGCTAAGCCAAAGCACAAAGGAGCAACTCTCTCTCTGCACAAGTCTCAGGCAAGCACGGAGAAACGGAACATGGCGGCCGCTATTTATAGGGTAGGGGCTGGCCAGGGTCCCCCTCTGTGATTGGCTGCCGTCAGAGGGCCTGGGAGCCCTCTGATTGGCTCTAAGGACATCAATCTGGGCTATGACGCTATTCGAGCTCGGCACCGAGCTCGAATAGCGCCGTTTGCTCGAATAGCTCGAATAGTGAATGGGCTATTCGAGTGTACTCGAATAGCCCATTCGAATAGCTACAGCTATTCGGAGCTCGAATACCGAGCTCGAATAGCTGGAAAAGAGCTCGAATATTCGAGCTACTCGAATATTCGAGCTCTGCTGAGCACCACTACTGTGCAGTAGAGCGGGCCGACAGATCGGCTATTTCCGCCTATCTCCGTGCGGAGAGCTGATACTTCTCTGGAGCCGGGAAGGTAATTATTTACATCCTGCTGTTCAGGGAGCTTTATCGCCGCCATGGGACCGAGGAGGATGGGGGAAGTCTCAATAGGATCTGGAGGCTTCCCCCACCACAGGTGAGTACCCCCCAGGGGAGGATTTTAAAGTTACAGGTTGTCTTTAAGGAGGTAAGATCTATATACTTCTAGATACACATACTTGTTATTAGATACGGCGCCTCCAACAGAGTACTTAGTCTAGCCATTAGGAGGGAAGCTTAGTGTGAGGATAGGGGTCAATCGTTACATATTGGCAATACCATATTAACAATATGTTAACTATCAGCATGAAAACAACGCCCAAGTCAGCCAGTGCCGCCACAATCCGTTCCTCTACTTTCCAGATGCCTTGCAGTTCCTTTTTTTACGAAACCAGGTTGGGTGTGTCTGTCCGCTGCAATTTTATAGTCATCGTCAGTGATGAGTGAAAATGAAAAGTTTCCATTGACATTATTTTTTTGCGAAAATAATATAAAATTTGTTTTTCGAGCAAAAATTCCATCAAAAATAAGTTTTGTTATTTTTTGTGTTTTTGGTGGATGTAGTGGCTGTAAAAATATCATCTTTTCGCAGTAAAATAATCAGTTTTCTGCGTTTTCACAGTAAAAAAAATACAGTATTTCACGTTTTCACAAAAGACACGGGATGCAAAAATTCCAGCACTTTTTCGCAAAAATTTTCTCGAATCAAAAATAGGATTTTCGATGCGAAAAGGACTTTGGAAAAAATGTACAGGCAACTCTGGTCACCATTCATGTGGTTTGTGGGTTTCATTGGAATGTGACATTGTCGGCAAATAATAAAACACAGCAGTTCCCTGTAACAGATAACAACTCAATCAGTTCATTATTGTTGGACTTCACTTTAATAAATCGCAGCCGATTGTTTAAGGTGGTTGTTGTTGTTGCTGCAGTTTTCAGTATAGATTTGTAACATGTGGTGGAACCGGCTTGTTGCCAATCACAACATCTTCCATATCTCTGATTTCATTCACTTCTCTTCGAAGCTTGAAGTATTTATAGCTGTAAATACAGAAAAGTCAGTAAGAGCAGAGAAGTCAGTAAGTGCAGAGAAGTCAGTAAGTGCACAGAAGTCAGTAAGTGCACAGAAATCAGTAAATACAGAGAAGTCAGTAAATGCACAGAAGTCAGTAAGTACAGAGAAGTCAGTAAGTGCACAGAAGTCAGTAAGTACAGAGATGTCAGTAAGTGCACAGAAGTTAGTAAGTGCACAGAAGTCAGTAAGTGCACAGAAGTCAGTAAGTGCACAGAAGTCAGTAAATACAGAGAAGTCAGTAAATGCACAGAAGTCAGTAAGTGCAGAGATGTCAGTAAGTGCACAGAAGTCAGTAAGTGCAGAGATGTCAGTAAGTACAGAGAAGTCAGTAAGTGCACAGAAGTCAGTAAGTGCACAGAAGTCAGTAAGTGCAGAGAAGTCAGTAAGTGCACAGAAGTCAGTAAGTGCAGAGAAGTCAGTAAGTGCACAGAAGTCAGTAAGTGCACAGAAGTCAGTAAGTACAGAGATGTCAGTAAGTGCACAGAAGTCAGTAAGTGCACAGAAGTCAGTAAATACAGAGAAGTCAGTAAATGCACAGAAGTCAGTAAGTGCAGAGATGTCAGTAAGTACAGAGAAGTCAGTAAGTGCACAGAAGTCAGTAAGTGCACAGAAGTCAGTAAGTGCACAGAAGTCAGTAAGTGCAGAGATGTCAGTAAGTACAGAGAAGTTAGTAAGTGCACAGAAGTCAGTAAGTGCACAGAAGTCAGTAAGTGCACAGAAGTCAGTAAATACAGAGAAGTCAGTAAATGCACAGAAGTCAGTAAGTGCAGAGATGTCAGTAAGTGCACAGAAGTCAGTAAGTGCAAAGATGTCAGTAAGTACAGAGAAGTCAGTAAGTACAGAGAAGTCAGTAAGTACAGAGAAGTCAGTAAGTGCACAGAAGTCAGCAAGTGCACAGAAGTCAGTAAGTGCACAGAAGTCAGTAAGTGCAGAGATGTCAGTAAGTACAGAGAAGTCAGTAAGTGCACAGAAGTTAGTAAGTGCACAGAAGTCAGTAAGTGCACAGAAGTCAGTAAGTACAGAGAAGTCAGTAAGTACAGAGAAGTCAGTAAGTGCACAGAAGTCAGTAATGCACAGAAGTCAGTAAGTACAGAGAAGTCAGTAAGTACAGAGAAGTTAGTAAGTGCACAGAAGTTAGTAAGTGCACAGAAGTCAGTAAGTGCAGAGAAGTCAGTAAGTGCACAGAAGTCAGTAAGTACAGAGAAGTCAGTAAGTACAGAGAAGTTAGTAAGTGCACAGAAGTCAGTAAGTGCAGAGATGTCAGTAAGTACAGAGAAGTTAGTAAGTGCACAGAAGTTAGTAAGTGCACAGAAGTCAGTAAGTGCACAGAAGTCAGTAAGTACAGATAAGTCAGTAAGTACAGAGAAGTCAGTAAGTGCACAGAAGTCAGTAATGCACAGAAGTCAGTAAGTACAGAGAAGTCAGTAAGTACAGAGAAGTTAGTAAGTGCACAGAAGTTAGTAAGTGCACAGAAGTCAGTAAGTGCAGAGAAGTCAGTAAGTGCACAGAAGACAGTAAGTACAGAGAAGTCAGTAAGTACAGAGAAGTTAGTAAGTGCACAGAAGTCAGTAAGTGCAGAGATGTCAGTAAGTACACAGAAGTCAGTAAGTACAGAGATGTCAGTAAGTGCAGAGATGTCAGTAAGTGCACAGAAGTCAGTAAGTGCACAGATGTCAGTAAGTACAGAGAAGTGCTGGGGCTAACAGTGCAGCAGGGGGACTGTGCATGGGTGGCCGGGGGTGCTGTAGGTGCCCTGCCTTGTGAGCCAGTGGGGGGGGGGGGGGGGCACAGTACTGTGCTACAGAAGGGGGTGGCACGGGGCATGGATGGGAACAGAGAGGGTGATGATAGAGGGAGTGTGGGGCTTGCCATACTAAGTATAGAAAGTGCCACTGCCAGTGCCAGGCAAAGATCGTCATGTGCGGTCAGGGCCGGATTTACCATAAGGCAATATAGGCACGTGCCTACAGGCACCTGATAATAGAAAGGTGGATCACTCCCCTGCCCAGTGCCTCCCTCCCTCCTTCCCTATGCAGAGTCCCAGGCAGAGTGTAAATGAGAAGCTCTCAGCATTCCATTGACGAGATCTCCTCGCTTCAGTCAGGAGCACCACTAGCTACCTAATACTGAGGATAGCTCTGGCTACCTAATACTAAGGGGCACCTCTGGCTACCTAATACTAAGGGGCACCTCTGGCTACCTAATACTAAGGGGCACCTCTGGCTACCTAATACTAAGGGGCACCTGTAGCTACCTATGACAGGCAAGGGAAGTAAGGGAGAAGGGACAGCTGGGACAGCCAACACACTTGGGGTACAGTTCGACGGGTGTTTGTAGGCTCATGAAGGGTGAAGTCTAGGGTGCCAGGACATCTGTGCCTATCAGTCCTACACTTGCTGCTGAGCTGGAGGGGGTAGCGGGCAGGAAGGCGGTATTGGGCACAGTGGCGGGGAGGGGTGGTCGGACCCCCCCCCTCCCTCACCTGGGTCCCCCATAGCAGCCGCCGCTATTGGTAAGAGAACAATTACAAGAAGCGCTGCACACAGACCCGGATTTACCTCACAGGAGCCTATAGGCACAGATGCCCCGACACCCTAGACTCCGCCCTCCATGATCCTGCAAACCCCACCAAGCTGCACGCAAGTGTGCTGGCTGTCCCAGCTGTCCCTTCTCCCTTACTTCCCTTGCCTGTCATAGGTAGCTACAGGTGCCCCTTAGTATTAGGTAGCCAGGAGTACCCTCAGTATTAAGTAGCTAGAGGTGCCCCCAAGTCTTAGGTGTCTAGAAGAACCTCAGAATTAAGTAGCTAGAGTTACCATTGACTGAAGGGAGATCTTGTCAGTAGAATTCTGAGAGCAGGGCGAGTAACATCTCATTTACACTCTCATCAGGGCTCTGCCTAGGGAAGGTGGGAGGTGCTCGGGGGGAGGGAGTGAGCTGCCTTTCCATCATCGGGCGCCTGTAGGCTCATGCCTACAGTGCCTTATGGTAAATCCGGCCCTGGCACTATAGCATTAGGGCTATAGTGGTGCCCAGCTCATGCGCTCAGCGTTGAAAGCACCTGCCTTGCCTAGAGAACCCATCTGGTTTTTTTTGCATAATTATACTGTGTGAATCGGTTATTTGTTACCTATATTTATCTGTACGATGGATTCTATGATGTATTGATTTAACCACTTTACCCCCGCGCGTACGGATTTCTCTGCCCCTTTTTCCATCCTTTCACCCCCAGGGACGGAGAAATCCGTACTTTGCGCACTCCCGCCGCTGTCCGCGCCGCCGCTAGTAAACACGCCGCCCGCCGCTAGTAAACACGCCGCCGCCCGCTCGCCCAGAGATCAACGAACGGGACAATCCATTCCCGTTCGTTGATCTAAGCCCCGCAATGATCTGCTGCCGCTCGGCGGAGCAGCGCGATCATTGTGAAAAAATAACAAAGTCCCAGCCTCTTTCTACTTCCTGCAAGCGTCCGGAAGGACGCTTGCAGGTCGCATGAAACAAATTGGTAATGTTGCCATCTTGTGGCCAAATAGTAAAACTACACCCTAACCATTTTTTACACACAAATAAACTTGTTTTACACAAAAAATTAACTCCTTACCTCCCACACTCCCCAATTTATTTTTTTTTTGTAATTAAAAAAAAAATAAAAAATTTACAATTTAAAAAAATACATAAATAGTTACCTTAGGGACTGAACTTTTTAAATATTTATGTCAAGAGGGTACAACACTGTTACTTTATAAACTATGGGCTTGTAATTAGGGATGGACGCAAAACTGAAAAAAATGCACCTTTATTTCCAACTAAAATATTGGCGGCAAACATTGTGATAGGGACATAATTTAAACGGTTTTATAACCGGGATAAATAGGCATATACATTTAATGGGTTTTAATTACAGTAGCATGCATTATTTAAAAACTATAAAGGCCGAAAACTGAAAAATAATAAATTTTTTCCCACATTTTTTCCTATTTTCCCATTAAAACACATTTAGAATAAAATTATTCTTGGCATAATGTCCCACCTAAAGAAAGCCTAATTGGTGGTGAAAAAAAACAAGATATAGTTCATTTCATTGTGATAAGTAATGATAAAGTTATAGACGAATGAATGGAAGGAGCACTGAAAGGTGAAAATTCCTCTGGTGGTCAGGGGGTAAAACCCCTCAGTTGGGAAGTGGTTAAAGGACACTACATGTTGTTTGAAATGTGTATATCTATATGATATCCATCCCTACCGTGTGAGTGCTTAGTTATACGTCCTTTATAAAAAAAATATATATATATATAAATATATCGGATCAGTGAATAATGGCGCACAGCGCCTATGCATAGAAATGGCGCCGCATTAAAAAGATACGCTTATTGCTATTTATCGTTAGTACTGCATAATAATGGCGCACAGGGAAAAAAGAAGAAAAACGGCACACAGTAACGTTGCTTATCAATGGTGCCGTTCATATGCCAAACAGCAGACGTTATTGTGCACAGTAACGTTATTTATCAATAGCGCCCTACATAAGCCAAACTGCAGACGTTATTTAACTGCAAAACGGTGAATGGATTTAATGTAACACTGTCAAGGTTAGGGTTAGGCACCACCAGGGGGGTCTTAGGGTTAGGCACCACCAGGGGGGTGGTTAGGGTTAGGCACCACCAGGGGGGTGGTTAGGGTTAGGCACCACCAGGGGGTTGGTTAGGGTTAGGCACCACCAGGGGGGGGGGGGTTAGGGTTAGGCAGCACCAGGGGGTTGGTTAGGGTTAGGCACCACCAGGGGGGGTTAGGGTTAGGCAACACCAGGGGGATGGTTAGGGTTAGGCACCACCAGGGGGGGGGGGTTAGGGTTAGGCAACACCAGGGGGGAGGTTAGAGTTAGCCACCACCAGGGGGGGTCTTAGGGTTTGGCACCACCAGGGGGGGTGGTTAGGGTTTGGCACCACCAGGGGGGTGGTTAGGGTTAGGCACCACCAGGGGGGGTTTAGGGGTTAGGGATAGGTACAGAGAGGGTTCTGTGTGTTAACGCTAAATAACGATAAGCGACAAACGGATTAGCGGCAACACCGTGCGCCATTATTCGCAGGCGCCATTTTCAGATGGATCCATATATATATCAGTGAAAATGGTGGGGAAGGCTGGAAGCGGCTAGATGGAGTCATGGGGTCGGATCCAGTCCACTTTTTCTCCTACGTGATATTCCCACATTGTAAATGTCAGTGAGCCGGGAATACTCCGAATAATTTAGGCTGTGCTTTTTGGTACTTTCCTAATAACAGAGAGTTGAAAAGTTTTTTTAAACACAAGAAAAAAAATTATCTCCTATGAGAAAAAAGTAACTTGGACAGGACCCACGGTGTGCTGAATTTACTGGAGGAACTTACTTGACGATCCATCCTCCTATGCCGCCCATAATTATCATCAATAGGATGATTCCTCCAGCGACCTTCATGGAAAGTAGCTTCCCAGATCTTTTCAGGTCCTGAAGATGGTTCAGGAGCCGCCTGATCTGGGGGTTTATGTTTTCCAGATTTAGCTGCTGCCTTTCTGGCCCTTTGGGTCCGTTAACGAGAGCCCTGAAGGACTTGCCTTTTGTCATCTGAGCATTTTGGTTTTCTTTAGCACCCTCAATGCCTGAAGTGGTAATAGTGGTGGTCACATCCTCGTCTATCATACCGAACAAGTCTGGTGTGTTACTTCTAGTAGTCTTTGGAGTCGGCATCTCTACATGAAACACACAGAGAAAGAAGTCTGGTTAAGAGAAAAACTGAAGAAGCTGGAAAAGTTGACCAAGTTTCACCTAACTTATTAGCTGTTACTTGGGAAAGCCCGGGGCTACTTTGGTCCTATATTTTATGATAACCGCACAACAGCCAAATGTTATCTTTCCATTCTCTAAGGCCAACTCTAGCAGGGGCTGATATACTGCTGTGAAGTTTGGAGGGGGGGATGTTGTAAATATTGTATTTGTCTATGCACTGTACACATTATTCACCTCCTGACAAAGCCCTTTGGGGTGAAACATGTTGAGGTCCATCATGTCACTGTATATATTTGCATCCTTATGTTTTCCACAGTCTAGTCTTAGCAGGGTAGTCTAGTTGGTATCACAGTGTTCCTGAGTGACAGGGGTTTGGCTTCAGAGACAATTGTATACCTGGCTCATAGCCATCCTGGCACTTTTTTGGTTACCCACCTAGACAGCTGCATATAACCGAGTTACCACTACACGTGTGTGAGATAGCTACACCCCTCCCTGGCTGTCGATATTAAGGGGAGGTGGGAGATCAGCGAAGACATGTGTACTGTATGTTATCTGTTGGATGACAAACACCAACAGTGTCGACAAATGTTTTCATTGTTAATAAAGTACACTTTATCATCGAGTACATAAGAAGGGGCGTCCAAAGGACCACATTTTGTATACTTTGTTTCCCTGGTACGATTTTCAGATATTTTGCATTCTCTAAGGCCTACCTGTTTCGCTTATGTCCAAGACTTGGACTTGGACCATTGGAGAGGGCAGATACTGCTCACCGTCTAGGCTGAGCTGAATCTCATACACGCCGTGGTCATTGTTGGTGGCCTGGTCTATGACCAAGGAGCATTTCCCAGTGTGCAAGTTGGACAAATACAGATGAGCCCTTCCATTGTGGTACTTTACTCTTGGTCTCCTGGAGTCATCATACTGGATGATGGGTAGGAATTTGCCGCCTATCCCAGGGGTCCATAACCATTCCAGCTGCAGCTTGTTATCTTTTCCTATTGGCTTATCCACAAAGTACATGCATGGGATCTCCAGTTTGGACCCCTTCGTAACCTTCACTGTGTCAGCCACAGCATATAGCTTGATGTTGGTGATCTGCACACCTGGAACAAGAGGAAAACACACTTCAGCTTATTATTTGGCTGGACAGTCAGCAAGTCCAACATATTGTACCACAGACTGAGACATGCATAAAATGCAATTTATTTTACTGTACTATTCATGCCAACACTGTGGAATAAAGTGCCTCTGATTTCATCATGTATAGTATCTCATGTAATAACAGTGAATTGCATAGGTTACATACAGCAGTATGGTAACTGTTGCTCAGCAACTGTTCTATTGCTTGTAGCATTATCACCCAGTGTTTGGAACCGCCCCTAGGCATGTGCCTACACTGCCTAAATGATAACCCAGGCCTGACTCTGAAGCACTACAAAGTGGAAGCACAGCCTGTATAGGTGATGGGCAAGCATGGTAGTCAGGGTGTAACCTAGCTACCCCTAACTACCTAACTACCCCTTCCCTGCAAAATTTGGCACCCACACGGTGCTATGTGTGCACTGAACCCCCCCCCAGATATTGAAGAGTAGCAAATCAACGAAGCCTCATACTGGACCTCATGTCAGTGGCGGGACAGGTCCTCTTCGCTTACTCTTCAGTGTAGCCGCTATGCAGCCAATCGCATGGCAACTCCCAACCCCCTGGAATGGGGTACAGTGTGAAGCTTTTTCCCACAATAAAGCCCTCTGCTTTAGACAGTAGTAAAGCAAACCTGAAGTGACCTAAAACACAAGACTCTAACCTGGATCCCATAAAGGCTTTCTGGTTCTCACTCCCTGTCCCCTGTTCAAAAGTTGCGCCCTCAGGGTCCTCGGAAGGCTTCGGAGTGCTTCCACATACAGGTGCAACTGTACTGCACATGCACAGGACGGATCCGCTTGTATTCAGTAATACTCGTGTCCCAGATGACTTCTGAAGACAGCCCCAGGAGGAGGGCCAAAGAGGTATTTGACTTGCAGGCTGAATAATTTCACTGCAGGAACAGCACTGGAACAGGGACAGGGAGAGTGGGGCCCGGGGAGGCTCTGTGTAATCCAGAACCTTCCCTTTCCTCAGGTGAGTATCTAAGTCCCTTTATTTTTCTTGCTTCAAGGTTGTTTTAAGCCCCACCTACAATCCAACTCACCCCACCTACATCTGAGAGACCACTCCCCCATTTTCAAAAAACTGCTTCTAAGCCCTTTTATTCTGCACCTTTGGGTGTCAAGTTAATATTATTATTATTTAGTACTTATATAGCACCGACATCTTACGCAGCGTTGTACAGAGTATATTGTTCTGACACTAATTGTCCCTCAGAGGGGCTCACAGTTTAATCCCTGCCAAAGTTATAAGTCTATGTATGTATCGTAGTCTAGGGCCAATTTAGGGGAAGCCAATTAACTTATCTGTATTTTTTTTGGCAATTGGCATGTGGGAGGAAACCGGAGTGCCCGGAGGAAACCCACACAGACACGGGGAGAACATACAAACTCCTTGCAGATGTAACCTGGCTGGGATTCAAACCGGGGACCCAGCGCTGCAAGGCGAGAGCGCTAACCGCTATGCCACTGTGCTGCCCAAAAGTTAAAGATTTTACAAAAACAGAGTGAATTTATTCTGAATCCCCCCTATAGCAGAAATATGGCTGCTGGTTGGAGTCCTGCTAACACACAGAAATATGGAATTCCCCTAAGCGTAGAAACTCACCAGATGACCGATGGAAAAGGAGGGTAAGTAACCCTGATAGGATGAGGAACGTCCAGACCATCGTTCAGAGGCGACGCCTCAATCCCGACAGAACTGATCAGAGAAACATAGCAGAGGAATCTATGAGCATAAGTCAGAGGACTGGAGGATGCTGGGGGATCAGCAGCAGTTGCCTGGTGAGTTCATCGGTTTGTGACATTTGCATATTTGGGAGTGATGCATTGTGGGAAAGCACAGTTGCTAACTTCAAACTGAATTATTAACAAATAGTACCTTGTTTTAAAGTACCCTGACCTCATTTATAAATAAAATGATTTAATGTTTTTCTTTTTATCAGCTGTGCTGGGACATAAGAGTCACAGCACAATCATTAGCGCCCCCTCTGTCCCCTCCTCTGCTCAGCCGTGATGCAGAGCTGGCTGATGGGCGGGGAGGAAGTGTCAGTCCTTCCTCCTCTCTGCCCATCCTCAGGAACTCCGCCTCCACTCACTGCTATTAGTTCCTATAGCCACAGTGCGCTGGGTGTGGTCCTGAGGTAATTGAGCTGACAACGATAGTGTACTAATAGCTGTATTAGTATACTATCTTTCTGAGCTAAATTACCTCAAGCCCGCACACAGTGCAGCTCTGCAGTGCACTGTGCAGATAGGAAGGAATAGGTGCGAGTGCAGGGGGCGTTCCTGATGACGGGCAGAGAGGAGGAAGTACTGCGTAGGGGGGCTAAAAGGGGAGGAAGGTGCTGTGATTGATGTCACAGCACAGCTAAAAAGAAATATTAAAAGTATGCGATTTTAAAGAGACGTCAAGGGTACTTTAAAAAGGCAAAATTATATGTAATATCCATGTGTGTATCCATGGAAACCACTTGTTTTTAAAGAGGAACTCCAGTTAAAATAATAAAATAAAAAAAGTGCTTCATTTTTACAATAATTATGTATAAATGATTAAGTTAGGGTTTGCCCATTGTAAAATATTTCCTCTCCCTGATTTACATTCTGACATTTATCACAAGGTGACATTTTTACTGCTGGCAAGTGATGTAGCTGCTGCTTGCTGTTTTGGCAGTTGGAAATAGCTGTAAACAGCTATTTCCCACAATGCAACAAGGTTCACAGAAAGGAAACTGCCAAGAGTACGTACTCAGAGCCTCTTGTGGGAGGGGTTTCACCACAGTATCAGTCATACAGCGCCCCCTGATGGTCTGTTTGTGACAAGGAATAGATTTCTCATGTAAAAGGGGGTATCAGCTACTGATTGGGATAAAGTTCAATTCTTGGTCGGAGTTTCTCTTTAAGTGTGTGTGATGTGTGGGTGTGTGGTGTGCGGGTGTTTGTGGTGTGTATGTATTCACCCAGGTGTAAAATGCTACCATCGTCCCCCTTAAATTCTCCCCCAACCAACCCCACGACCCCCCCGCCCGTGCAGTATAAAATTTCACCTGTCCAACTGCCACGACTCCTGGCCTCATGTGCCTTAACCTCTGTGTGGCACCAGGTGTGTGACATCATACATGTGTGTGACATCATACACGTGCCATGTGGTAGCACTTGGGGGGGAAACAGCGAAGCAGGCTGGGAGTCGCAGCAACGGGCCAGGTGAGATTTTACCCTGCATAGGCACCAGGGGGGAAATAAACACATGGGGGGGGGGGGGGGGAGGATCAGGCAGGCAGGTGGTGGAGTTCTGCTGGTGTATGGGTAGGCAACAGATCACAATCTGATCAGATTTGAACAGAGAGAGAGATCTGTCTCTTTGTCGATCTGCCCATAGACCGCTAAATGAACGAGCATCTCTACTGGGATGCTACAGGGAGGGCAGCCACTACATCGAAGGCTAAATGTACCGTTTTCTTTCTTAGAGAAAAGTGTTATAATGTATTTATAGCTGGTGCAAAATTACATGGAAAGTTAGTAGTAGTGTTGAGCACACATTTCACATAGACGTAATATGACATTGAACTTCGCAATTACGATGCAAAATCGTACTGCGAAATTTCATTTTGTCTGTAATTGTAATCATTTGTAATTTTGCATCATTTTTGTGTAATTTTGTGCTGACTTTAGCTGTGAATAGCAAAATTGCTGCATATGTTAAGGGGAATAATGGGTATAAGCCAAAAAAAAAATTCAAAAAGACCTTGTAGTATTTGAGAAAATTGATTTTAAATATGCAAAGAAAAATGTTTTTTTAAACTGTAATTTTTCTCAGTTTAAAAAACATTTTTCCTTTACTTTTTTCAAATTGATTTTCCATTCAACGCTAAAGTCGGTACGGAGTTAAATTAAAATTATGCAAGATTACGAATGATTACATGAAATCAATTGAATTTACAAATTGTAATTACATATGGGAGTAATTGCGAAAATGTATGCAAAATTTCACGTAATCGTAATTAGCAGATTAGAGACAGATTAGTAGTAGCAGTAGAGTTGAAGCCCGATGAAGGCTTTACACTCAGAAGCTTGCTTACTCTTATTCTTTTACATTAGCCAATAAATGGTATCATCCTGATACAAAACTTCTTGCACTAGCTAGTAGTGAAACAGAGGTTTTTTTTTCTTAAACAAGAACAGATTCTGACGCACCACAGGCCACATTTCCCATTCACACACGTGGGGTGCACATAACACTGCAGTAAGAAGGAGGGGCCTCGGATTCTGCCGCAGCACAGGCCACATTTCCCATTCACACATGCGGATCACTGGGGCACACATAACACTGCAGTAAGAAGGAGGGGCCTCAGATTCTGACGCAGCACAGGCCACATTTCCCATTCACACAAGCGGGTCGTCGGGGCTCACATAACACTGCAGTAAGAAGTAGGGGCTTCAGATTCTGACGCAGCACAAGCCACATTTCCCATTCACACATGCGGATCACTGGGGCACACATAACACTGCAGTAAGAAGGAGGGGCCTCAGATTCTGACGCAGCACAGGCCACATTTCCCATTCACACACGTCGGTCGCCGGGGGCGCACATAACACTGCAGTAAGAAGGAGGGGCCGCAGATTCTGACGCAGCACAGGCCACATTTCCCATTCACACATGTCGGTCGCCGGGGTGCACATAACACTGCAGTAAGAAGGAGGGGCCACAGATTCTGACGCAGCACAGGCCACATTTCCCATTCACACACGCGGGTCGTCGGGGTGCACATAACACTGCAGTAAGAAGGAGAGGCAGCAGATTCTGACGCAGCACAGGCCACATTTCCCATTCACACATGCGGATCACTGGGGCACACATAACACTGCAGTAAGAAGGAAGGGCCACAGATTCTGATGCAGCACAGGCCACATTTCCCATTCACACACGTGGGTCGCCGGGGCGCACATAACACTGCAGTAAGAAGGAGGGGCCACAGATTCTGACGCAGCACAGGCCACATTTCCCATTCACACACACGGGTCCCCGGGGGCACATAACACTGCATTAAGAAGGAGGGCAGCAGATTCTGACGCAGCACAGGCCACATTTCCCATACACACACACGGGTCGCCGGGGGCTCACATAACACTGCAGTAAAAGGAGGGGCCTCTGGTTCTGACGCAGCACAGGCCACATTTCCCATTCACACACACGGGTCGCCGGGGCTCACATAACACTGCAATAAGAAGGAGGGGCCTCAGATTCTGACGCAGCACAGGCCACATTTCCCATTCACACACACGGGTCGCCGGGGGCTCACATAACACTGCAGTAAGGAGGGGCCGCAGATTCTGACGCAGCACAGGCCACATTTCCCATTCACACACGCAGGTCGCCGGGGGCTCACATAACACTGCAGTAAGAAGGAGGGGCCTCAGATTCTGACGCAGCACAGGCCACATTTCCCATTCACACACACGGGTCGCCGGGGGCTCACATAACACTGCAGTAAGGAGGGGCCGCAGATTCTGACGCAGCACAGGCCACATTTCCCATTCACACACACGGGTCGCCGGGGGCGCACATAACACTGCAGTAAGAAGGAGGGGTCACAGATTCTGACGCAGCACAGGCCACATTTCCCATTCACACACGTGGGGTGCACATAACACTGCAGTAAGAAGGAGGGGCCTCGGATTCTGCCGCAGCACAGGCCACATTTCCCATTCACACATGCGGATCACTGGGGCACACATAACACTGCAGTAAGAAGGAGGGGCCTCAGATTCTGACGCAGCACAGGCCACATTTCCCATTCACACAAGCGGGTCGTCGGGGCTCACATAACACTGCAGTAAGAAGTAGGGGCTTCAGATTCTGACGCAGCACAAGCCACATTTCCCATTCACACATGCGGATCACTGGGGCACACATAACACTGCAGTAAGAAGGAGGGGCCTCAGATTCTGACGCAGCACAGGCCACATTTCCCATTCACACACGTCGGTCGCCGGGGGCGCACATAACACTGCAGTAAGAAGGAGGGGCCGCAGATTCTGACGCAGCACAGGCCACATTTCCCATTCACACATGTCGGTCGCCGGGGTGCACATAACACTGCAGTAAGAAGGAGGGGCCACAGATTCTGACGCAGCACAGGCCACATTTCCCATTCACACACGCGGGTCGTCGGGGTGCACATAACACTGCAGTAAGAAGGAGAGGCAGCAGATTCTGACGCAGCACAGGCCACATTTCCCATTCACACATGCGGATCACTGGGGCACACATAACACTGCAGTAAGAAGGAAGGGCCACAGATTCTGATGCAGCACAGGCCACATTTCCCATTCACACACGTGGGTCGCCGGGGCGCACATAACACTGCAGTAAGAAGGAGGGGCCACAGATTCTGACGCAGCACAGGCCACATTTCCCATTCACACACACGGGTCCCCGGGGGCACATAACACTGCATTAAGAAGGAGGGCAGCAGATTCTGACGCAGCACAGGCCACATTTCCCATACACACACACGGGTCGCCGGGGGCTCACATAACACTGCAGTAAAAGGAGGGGCCTCTGGTTCTGACGCAGCACAGGCCACATTTCCCATTCACACACACGGGTCGCCGGGGCTCACATAACACTGCAATAAGAAGGAGGGGCCTCAGATTCTGACGCAGCACAGGCCACATTTCCCATTCACACACACGGGTCGCCGGGGGCTCACATAACACTGCAGTAAGGAGGGGCCGCAGATTCTGACGCAGCACAGGCCACATTTCCCATTCACACACGCAGGTCGCCGGGGGCTCACATAACACTGCAGTAAGAAGGAGGGGCCTCAGATTCTGACGCAGCACAGGCCACATTTCCCATTCACACACACGGGTCGCCGGGGGCTCACATAACACTGCAGTAAGGAGGGGCCGCAGATTCTGACGCAGCACAGGCCACATTTCCCATTCACACACACGGGTCGCCGGGGGCGCACATAACACTGCAGTAAGAAGGAGGGGTCACAGATTCTGACGCAGCACAGGCCACATTTCCCATTCACACACGTCGGTCGTCGGGGCTCACATAACACTGCAGTAAGGAGGGGCCGCAGATTCTGACGCAGCACAGGCCACATTTCCCATTCACACACGCGGGTCGCCGGGGCACACATAACACTGCAGTAAGAAGGAGGGGCCTCAGATTCTGACGCAGCACAGGCCACATTTCCCATTCACACACGCGGGTCGCCGGGGCTCACATAACACTGCAGTAAGAAGGAGGGGCCTCAGATTCTGACGCAGCACAGGCCACATTTCCCATTCACACACACGGGTCGCCGGGGCACACATAACACTGCAGTAAGAAGGAGGGGCCTCAGATTCTGACGCAGCACAGGCCACATTTCCCATTCACACACGCGGGTCGCCGGGGGCTCACATAACACTGCAGTAAAAGGCAATCGGACAGGTAATTTGAGTAAAAGCGACCTCTGCCGCATGACTGGATCATGCCTCTGTTTACAGGTTATTGAACCAAATGTAATGAGAAGGGACGATTGGATAATTAAATTAACCTAATGCACCTTCTTGTCGATAGCAGAGTGAGGCGTCAGCAGTTTCCACAGCCTCCAGAAGGAAGGTGACTGAGGAAATTAGCCGCGCACACACTGATAGCGAGAAGGTCGGATTCTGCTAAATACTCCAGGAGAGCAGCGTGAAGCTGAGAACCCCGCGTACAACGAGCCGACCAGCTTGTCATTAATGTCACATTACACTCCCAGCCAGGAGTACAGCTTGAAGGACATAGAGATTTCTGAGAAAAAACCCTTTTTTGCAAGTTCTTAAAGGGAAACGAAAAAAAACTAAAAAAAGACAAATGTTCAGAAGAGGAGGGAAGCCTCTGGTCACTGTAGAGGTTTCTGGTGTCCTCCTCATCACTGCCGCCACTTGACGGGACCCTCTGGAAGATCCAGGCGGCCCGGCTTTTCTGGGCACAGGTGCAGTATGGCCACACCCATGCCTGAAGAGGAACGCGACCCTAATCTTCAAACCAACAAGCCCTTGTCGAATTCGGATGGCATGGGAACCTCTATAGCGTATATGTCAACCTCTGGCCCACAGGCCAAACCTAGCCTTGGGTTTTTCCACTTTACATTGTGTTTGGCCAACTACTCTAGACCACCAGGGAAGGGGTGAGGAGGGATGGGGAAAGCACCAGATACTAGGAAACTGTATAGTGAAGGGAGGGGGGACACTAGACACCAGGGAACAGTTTAGGGGTGTGAGGGAGGGGGCACTAGACACCAGGGAACTGTACAGGGGAGGGAAGGGGTCCACTGGACATCAGGGAAATGTACCAGGGAGGGAAGGGGTACACTGGACAACAGGGAAATGTATAGGGAAGGAGCCACTAGACACTAGGGAACTGTATAGGGGACGGGAAAGGCCGTTACATACCAGAGAACTGTATAGTGAAGGGAGGGGAGACACTAGTCACCAGGGAACTGTTTAGGGGTGTGAGGGGGGGGCACTAGTCACCAGGGAACTGTACAGGGGAGGGAACTGGTCCACTGGACATCAGGGAAATGTACCAGGGAGAAAAGGGGTCCACTGGACAACAGGGAAATGAACCAGGGAGGGAAGGGGTCCACTGGACACCAGGGAACTGTACAGGGGAGGGAAGGGGTCCACTGGACATCAGGAAAATGTACCAGGGAGTGAAGGGGTCTACTGGACAACAGGGAAATGTACCAGGGAGGGAAGGGGTCCACTGGACACCAGGGAACTGTACAGGGGAGGGAAGGGGTCCACTGGATATCAGGGAAATGTACCAGGGAGGGAAGGGGTCCACTGGACAACAGGGAAATGTATAGGGAAAGAGCCACTAGACACTAGGGAACTGTATAGGGGACAGGAAAGGCCGTTACATACCAGAGAACTGTATAGTGAAGGGAGGGGAGACACTAGACACCAGGGAACTGTTTAGGGGTGTGAGGGGGGGCACTAGTCACCAGGGAACTGTACAGGGGAGGGAAGGGGTCCACTGGACACCAGGGAACTGTACAGGGAGGGAAGGGGTCCACTAGACAGCAGGGAAATGTATAGGAAAGGAGCCACTAGACACTAGGGAACTGTATAGGGGACGGGAAGGGCCGTTACTTACCAGGGAACTGTATAGGGGAGGGAGACACTGAGGTTTGGCCCATGACTTGGCCCCAGTGTTACATTTTGACAAACTTTGTTTTTGAGTTTGACACCCCTGCTCTATAGGCGCCACAGTTTTCTCTCTTCTTAGGTAAGTATGTCTTTCTTAACCCATGTTTCGCCTTGGGTACATTTTAAAGCAAACCTGCGACCTTAAAAAAGGTTACATACGTACCCACATACAGGGAAACCTCTGTAAACAAGCAGGAGAAATAACCCTTTGAAATGTTCAGCTCCAAAACCTCATCAGCCGCCTTTTCTCAGTCAGATAAGATGGTTCTGACTTCTGTTTACTTTTTGGTAAACCAGGCTGAATTGGACAAGCTGTTCAACAAGGCTGATATCACGGTAGGTATGAGGCGTATATACTGAGGTTTAGATAAATCGTAGTCAAAAACGTAAGCTAGGGTCATACACGAGAGATCAGATGGCTGCGGTACAATAGGCTGAGACAAAGGCTAAGTCGTTTAACAGGCTGAGGTCATACACGGAATATCAGATGGCTACGGTACAATAGGCTGAGGCAAAAGGCTTGGTCGTTAACAGGCGGGGGTCATACACAAGTGGTCAGATGGCTGAGGTGCAATGGGTTGAGACAGAATCAAGGTCAAGGAGTAGCAAAAGTCATACACAATATATCAGAATACTGGACTAACTGGAGTATATATATATCGGCAGTGTCTGCATATATATATATAGCTCAAACATTAACTAGACTAAGCAACAAGCAATACTATCACAGAGTGACAGAATGCCCTGCACCAGCGTACTGATTGCTATCATGGGCAGTGAGCAAGTGAGCCAGCCCAGCTAAAATACACTTAGCTACCCAATCAGTGGCCGGCCATTCACATCAACCAATCAGAACTAGAATCCCTACCTATGCGTCAGCTGATCAAAACTATCAGCTGACGCTACGAGCGTCTCAGGGCATAAGATCGGCTCTGAGACGCGCGCGCCCATCTAGAGCGATGGATGGGACTTGCATGTTCACTGCCCGCCACAGGGGTGCTGGGGATGACGTCAGGAGCGTCGGAAGAGGAAGCTCGTGGCTGAACTCCGCCGTGTGAGCCATCCCCTCTGACGCTGGAACCACTGACAGGTGAGTCCCTTACTGCTGATTTGCATAAATAACAGATCTAACTTTTAACACTTGTACTGAAAAACAGAAGACAATTTCTTAGTAGGACTAGTACTATATAAACCCGTGTTTATCTTATCATGTCATGTGTCACCAAAGCTGGATATGCCACAAAGCAAACCTAGGCAATCACCTAGGGCCTGGAGAGAGTCTAGGGGCTGGTGGATTGTAGCCCCCAGCAAATCTTACTAAAAAAAAAGCCAGGTAACCATCAGTGGTGGGCAAAAGCTGCTATGTTGCCTAGGTGCCCCATTTCTTATTAATCCATTTATGTGTGTCACTTCAAGTACCCATTGATGCTTTTGACAGAAGTCTTTTGTGACTACCCTTTCTTTCGGCTTGTCTTCAGATGGCCAGTCCAATGTAATTGTTTGCCCTTCAGGTGAGGGGAGTTGGCTTAGCAACGAGGAGGTGATCTCCATACAGATCAGCATTTGCTATACAGCATTTTCCTGTATAGATCTGTACATTATTTCCCACAATGCTTTGCATTCCCCCCAGGCCAGGGCCTCTTCCCGTCCTCTGTGAGGATTCAGCTCGCCCTGCTGGCATTGGTAACAGCTGGACTGAGGTTCTTGTAAATGACTTTCTCGCGTCTTGACAGGACAGGCGATCACAGAGGTGTTGTAGGCTGAATTGGCTTCTGTTACTGGCGCTCCAACATTCTCATATCTCTTTGTTACTCGTTTCTCTCCCTGATAATAGATCTCCGGTATCATGTGTGAAAAGTGCCACTCATGAGTTCTCTTCATTATCGACATCGAGAGATGCTCGGAGTGTTTCTCTGACCTATCAGCTCCATCCATTCACACCAACAAAATGGTCTGTAATTGAACCACAACCAGTAATGGTCAATCAGAGCGGAAAAGGAATGAAAGAGGACCTGTAGTGAAAATAATATAATGAATAAAATTGCTTATTTCTTACAATATTCATTTATAGATTATTTAGTCAGTGTTTGCCCATTGTAACATCTTTCCTCACCTCGATTTCAGTGGTGCTCAGCAAGATTTCGGATATCCGAGTTACTAATTCGAACTTTTTCACTATCCGAACTCTGAATAGTAATTCGGATATTTTTTAAAATCCAAAAAATAGACTATGCGAGCAAACTAGGATTTCCGATCTAAAATCCGAAATCGATCGGATAGTTAGCTCAGAAATCCGAGCAGAAGCTAAATTTCACCTTCAATGGCAAAAATTCCTTTCGAAGGCATTCAGGGAGAGAGAGAGAGAGAGAGAGAGGGGGGGGGGGGGGGGAGAGAGAAGGGGGGGAGAGAGAGAGAGAGAGGGGGGAAGGGGAGAGAGAGGGGGGGAGGGGGGGAGGAGAGAGAGAGAGAGAGGGGAGAGAGAGGGGAGAGAGAGGGGGGGAGAGGGAGAGAGAGGGGGGGGAGGGGGGGAGGAGAGGGAGGGAGAGAGAGAGAGAGGGGAGAGAGAGAGGGGAGAGAGAGAGGGGGGGAGAGAGGGGGGGAGAGGGAGAGAGAGAGAGAGAGGGGAGGGAGAGAGAGAGGGAGGGGAGGGAGAGAGAGAGGGGGGGGGGGAGAGGGAGAGAGAGAGAGGACAGACAGAGAGAGAGAGAGAGAGAGAGAGAGAGAGGGGGGAGAGAGAGAGAGAGAGAGAGAGAGAGAGAGAGAGAGAGAGAGAGAGAGAGAGAGAGAGAGAGAGGAGAGAGAAAGAGGGGGAGAGAGAGAGATGGAGGGAGAGAGAGAGAGAGAGAGGGAGAGAGAGAGAGGGGGGGAGAGAGAGAGGGGGGGAGAGAGAGAGAGGGAGAGAGAGAGAGGGGGGGAGAGGGGAGAGAGAGGGGGAGGGAGAGGGAGAGAGAGAGAGAGAGACAGAGACCACATCATCAATAAGTGTTTCCCTTTAAAAAAACATGATGCTACATGCCTCATTTACCCTAAAAAACGTTTTACAAGCAATTTAAAGCAGGCGCCTGCAAACAGCGGGAGTCCCTGTGCATGCGTACAACTGGCCACGTCCAGCGGAAGTGACGACACCCGGTACCGGCGATAGAGGCGGCGGAGAATGGCGGGCGTCAGAGCGATCCATGCTGATGTGGCTGGAGGAAACCCCAGGTATGTATAAATCTATTATACTTTTTTCGTCTCTAAGTCAGAACACCTGATCTGCTGCATGCTTGTTCAGGGTCTATGGGTAAACATACTAAAGGCAGAGGATCAGCGGGACAGCCAGGCAACTGTTATTGCTTAAAATTAACCACTTCACAACTGAGGGGTTTTACCCCTGAAACACCAGCGCGATGTTTACCTTTCAGCGCTGCTTCCATTTCCTTATTACTGTAATGTGATTGGTTATTGGGGTGGGGACTGGGGTCCCCATAACCAATCACTGAACTGCAGAGCCCGGGTTTGTGTGTGCGCGGTTTACGTTACTTTGTTATGAATGAAGACGGCTTCAAACAGAAGCGTCTTCATTCTATTCGCAATCGGGCAAGTCTACTTGGATTTAGGAAACGCTTGTTCCTAAAGTCCAATTAGTCACCTGCTGTGCGGGCTGTGCTGGAATGTGCGTGCGAGGTCCCCGCCCACTCCCAGCCAGTAAACAAACAAGTGCGCCTTTCTCCGTCCCTGGGGGTGAAGCGGTGCGCAGAGGGACGGAGAAATTTAGCACGGGGGTGGTGAAGTGGTTAAATGAAGATGACAGCCCTCCATATCTCTCTCACTCCCCCGGTTCCCTTTACATTTAACACAGAAAGTGAAGGCTGAATAACTAAATAGCCTAGGGGTAAAACCATCACTTGGGGGTCAGGTTACATAGAAATAAACAGCAACTTATAAATATAGAAAGTGTTTCTGAAGTTGTAACCAGGATAATAAAGGTAAAATTGGTTATCATAAATAATGTATTACGTTCTACAGCATGTCCTTGCAATGCCTCTTTAAAACACATACAGAAAAAAATCTGTGGAGTTAACAAATTATAAACCTGTATAGTTTACCCATTCTGTTGTTTTTAGTGTTCACTTACGGGGTTTAGGAGAAATGTGATATGCAAAAAAAGAAAATATTTCCGCTGGTTTCCATCTTTTCTGTTTCTCTGTGATGCCAAAAGTAACATCACTTCTGCCCCTTTCTTTTTCTTTTTTTCAACCCAGCGCCAGTGTAATTTTTCCCTCCCTCCTGTCACAGCTTACTTTCCCTCCCGCAGCAAACATCACCAAGGCAACAGGCTTACATCATTGTGTAAACGCTTCAAAGGGAGAGGGGGATCAATAACCATCTGGTCATAGTGTAATTGGAACAGGCTGTAGTTAGTTTACTATGAATATAAGTTTTTACTGCTATTTCATTTGGCTGCTGCTTTCACCGGATGATTTCCAGGCCAGATAAATTTACATAAAATTTGCATCAGCTCAGAATTATTAGCATCTCATTGACCAGTTGTAAGCATGGGAGGTGCTACACTGAGGTACTGCCCCACCCCCTTCCCGGGGAATCACTGTGCCCGCTGAGTGAAGGCTGGAATGATTTGTCTGTGATCTGTCCACACAGGAGCAGCTTGCTAGCAAATGAGGATTAAAGCATGCCAGCCAACTAGCCAAGTACAACTGTAGGCCTGCTCTGCTCAAAAGCCTGTTTGAGAATGTTTACATATGGTTACTGTAATGATCGCTGCTGCAGCAGCTATTACTGGAAGTAGTAGTGCTGCAGCTCAGGCAGTTCTGATCTATTTCCATGCAAGTTGCATAGCTTTGTCTGTCTTTCCCTGCTGTCAGCTTGTGACTGATTATCATTCACCTGTGTGGAATCTGCATGTCTGCTCCCATTGGATGACTTCAGTATAAAGATCTGCTTCCTGCAGGGTTTCCTTGGGTTTTCATAGCTTCAGCTTAAGCCTGCCTTGCTGTCGCTTTAGCCCCCGATCGTGTTTCTTGTTATAAAGATACTTTGCTGGTCTTTGCATCATATATTGGTTCATTGCCAATATATATGCATACCAGCACGTTTATTATTTTCCTTGTATTTGTGTTACGTTAATACATCAGTGTCGCTGATGTATTACGTACACGAACTGTTTATATCCTGTGTGCAGTTAGTCAGCTTTCCCAGCACGTTTTGGTAGGGTGCGCGTACCGTGACCCACCCGTGTGCTGAGGTAGTTACCCTGCTCCTGGTTCTGCTTGTGGATTGCGTTCATCTCTGCGAAGAGATAACGAATCCTTCTGAATCCTGTTCTGTTACTGTTTGTGGATTGCGTTCATCTCTGCGAAGAGATAGCGAATCCTTCTGAGTCCTGTTCCCTGTATTGCCTCCCAGTCTAAGTCAGTGTTCCAGCTTATGTCATATATCGGTTCATTGCCGATATATACATATGTTAGTCAGACGTTACAAATAGTTTCATTGATAGCTGTAATTGTAATACGCTAGGAAAACATACTTATTGTATATTTATCTGTGTTACGTTCATCTATCTCGATCCTGCTATTTCCTGTCTATCCTGTCCCTGTCTTTGTGAGGCACGCCATCGCCGCATCGCAATTGGCTGCCTCATTCCAGTCTGTCTGGTTTTGGACGCTTGCTGTCGCTAAGTAGCCGCTAGCTAGCAAGCGTTCATTCTGTCTACCTGTCCTGATCTCCTCAGTTCTGGTTTATGCGCTCAGCGCTACTTTGCGCTGAGACGTTATAACGAAAGCATTGTTTGTGGCTGTCAGATCTGCACCGGCTCTGTGCGCCACAATCTCCTATTGGAGTCAGTCCTCCCCTCCACTATACTAGGGATAGCCTGTTTCCTGGTGCTAGTGTGTGTACCTCCTCCACGCCAGCTCATGCGTTGCATGCTGACTGTGGAGAAATACACCACCAAGCCTCACATTATGAAAACCCCATTACCAATCCCCATTGTGGGGGGGATTCCAGAAAGTATGACACTGTTAATTATGGTTCCTGTTCCTTTAAGAAATTTGAAGAACTTAGCTCTGAAACAGAAAATGAGTTTTTCTCTGAATGTGCCAGGTTCCTGACCAATCCTGATCTCCAAGCGACTCCTGTTTCAACCTGGGCACTCAACTAAGTTATATTTTGTTTAAAGGGGAATTATTCCAGTGGGCATTTGATGTTCTCAATCATTCCGATTTGAAAGAGAGACCACTGGAATTTCTAGCGTTTGTGATTTCATAACTGGTTGCGCATAGATCCATTGCCTTTTCCTCTAAATGAACTCCTGGCAGCAGGCCAATCAGCTGCTCCTTCAATTGCTTGGCAAGAATGAGCAGCAAGCAGAAAGTGTTACTGATAATTTTCCTGCAGCTTTGAATAAAATCACCAAAAAAACCGCAAGGTCAAAGCAAAACGCAAACGTTCTAAGAAACGTGTCCAATCTGCAGAATCGTTATCCTTAGCGACTGAGACCTATAATGAGATTCTGCCATTAACAGATAATGAATGCAATTGTCTTTCAGGGGAGTTAAATGGGACTTATGAAACTACTAATGAACTTTCCTCCCCTGGCTAGGAAAATAAAGATTTTTGTTTAAAAGAATTATCTGAGTAATGATTATGATGAGATATTACAGAGTATTGAACAAATCAACTTATTTGTGAACCAAGGGAAGTTTGCATACACTACAGTTCAACACTTGCTACAGGTATGGAGATTCTTAAGAATAAGGAATCTGCCAATCACCTGCTAATTAACCCTATACATGT